>NC_092226.1:42784952-42869952 GCF_036320965.1 Panulirus ornatus
AAAAAAAGAAAAAAGAAAGGGGAGGATTTCCAGCCACCCGCTCCCTCCCCTTTTAGTCGCCTTCTACGACACGCAGGGAATACGTGGGAAGTATTCTTTCTCCCCTTTCCCCAGGGATAAATATATATATATATATATATATATATATATATATATATATATATATATTTTTCTTTTTTTTTTTTTTTGCTTTGTTGCTGTCTCCCGCGTTTGCGAGGTAGCGCAAGGAAACAGACGAAAGAAATGGCCCAACCCACCCCCATACACATGTATATACATACACATCCACACACGCAAATATAAATACCTACACAGCTTTCCATGGTTTACCCCAGACGCTTCACATGCCCTGATTCAATCCACTGACAGCATGTCAACCCCGGTATACCACATCGATCCAATTCACTCTATTCCTTGCTCTCCTTTCACCCTCCTGCATGTTCAGGCCCCGATAACTCAAAATCTTTTTCACTCCATCTTTCCACCTCCAATTTGGTCTCCCACTTCTCCTTGTTCCCTCCACCTCCGACACATATATCCTCTTGGTCAATCTTTCCTCACTCATTCTCTCCATGTTCCCAAACCATTTCAAAACATCCTCTTCTGCTCTCTCAACCACGCTCTTTTTATTTCCACACATCTCTCTTACCCTTACATTACTTACTCGATCAAACCACCTCACACCACACATTGTTCTCAAACATCTCATTTCCAGCACATCCACCCTCCTGCGCACAACTCTATCCATAGCCCACACCTCGCAACCATACAACATTGTTGGAACCACTATTCCTTCAAACATACCCATTTTTGCTTTCCGAGATAGTGTTCTCGACTTCCACACATTCTTCAAGGCTCCCAGGATTTTCGCCCCCTCCCCCACCCTGTGATCCACTTCCGCTTCCATGGTTCCATCCGCTGTCAGATCCACTCCCAGATATCTAAAACACTTTACTTCCTCCAGTTTTTCTCCATTCAAACTTACCTTCCAATTGACTTGACCCTCAACCCTACTGTACCTAATAACCTTGCTCTTATTCACATTTATTCTTAACTTTCTTCTTTCACACACTTTACCAAACTCAGTCACCAGCTTCTGCAGTTTCTCACATGAATCAGCCACCAGTGCTGTATCATCAGCGAACTACAACTGACTCACTTCCCAAGCTCTCTCATCCACAACAGACTTCATTCTTGCCCCTCTTTCCAAAACTCTTGCATTCACCTCCCTAACAACCCCATCCATAAACAAATTAAACAACCATGGAGACATCACACACCCCTGCCGCAAACTTACATTCACTGAGAACCAATCACTTTCCTCTTTCCTACACGTACACATGCCTTACATCCTCGATAAAAACTTTTCACTGCTTCTAACAACTTGCCTCCCACACCATATATTCTTAATACCTTCCACAGAGCATCTCTATCAACTCTATCATATGCCTTCTCCAGATCCATAAATGCTACATACAAATCCATATATATATATATATATATATATATATATATATATATATATATATATATATATATATATATATATATATATATTTTTTTTCTTTTTTGCTTTGTCTCTGTCTCCCACGTTTGCGAGGTAGCGCAAGGAAACAGACGAAAGAAATGGCCCAACCCACCCCCATACACATGTATATACATACGTCCACACACGCAAATATACATACCTACACAGCTTTCCATGGTTTACCCCAGACGCCTCACATGCCCTGATTCAATCCACTGACAGCACGTCAACCCCGGTATACCACATCGATCCAATTCATTCTATTCCTTACCCTCCTTTCACCCTCCTGCATGTTCAGGCCCCGATCACACAAAATCTTTTTCATTCCATCTTTCCACCTCCAATTTGGTCTCCCACTTCTCCTCGTTCCCTTCACCTCTGACACATATATCCTATTGGTCAATCTTTCCTCACTCATTCTCTCCATGTGCCCAAACCATTTCAAAACACCCTCTTCTGCTCTCTCAACCACGCTCTTTTTATTTCCACACATCTCTCTTACCCTTACGTTACTTACTCGATCAAACCACCTCACACCACACATTGTCCTCATACATCTCATTTCCAGCACATCCAACCTCCTGCGCACCACTCTATCCATAGCCCACGCCTCGCAACCATACAACATTGTTGGAACCACTATTCCTTCAAACATACCCATTTTTGCTTTCCGAGATAATGTTCTCGACTTCCACACATTCTTCAAGGCTCCCAGAATTTTCGCCCCCTCCCCTACCCTATGATCCACTTCTGCTTCCATGGTTCCATCCGCTGCCAGATCCACTCCCAGATATCTAAAACACTTCACTTCCTCCAGTTTTTCTCCATTCAAACTCACCTCCCAATTGACTTGACCCTCAACCCTACTGTACCTAATAACCTTGCTCTTATTCACATTTACTCTTAACTTTCTTCTTTCACACACTTTACCAAACTCAGTCACCAGCTCCTGCAGTTTCTCACATGAATCAGCCACCAGCGCTGTATCATCAGCGAACAACAACTGACTCACTTCCCAAGCTCTCTCATCGCCAACAGACTTCATACTTGCCCATCTTTCCAAAACTCTTGCATTCACCTCTCTAACAACCCCATCCATAAACAAATTAAACAACCATGGAGACATCACACACCCCTGCCGCAAACCTACATTCACTGAGAACCAATCACTTTCCTCTCTTCCTACACGTACACATGCCTTACATCCTCGATAAAAACTTTTCACTGCTTCTAACAACTTGCCTCCCACACCATATATTCTTAATACCTTCCACAGAGCATCTCTATCAACTCTATCATATGCCTTCTCCAGATCCATAAATGCTACATACAAATCCATTTGCTTTTCTAAGTATTTCTCACATACATTCTTCAAAGCAAACACCTGATCCACACATCCTCTACCACTTCTGAAACCACACTGCTCTTCCCCAATCTGATGCTCTGTACATGCCTTCACCCTCTCAATCAATACCCTCCCATATAATTTACCATGAATACTCAACAAACTTACACCTCTGTAATTTGAGCACTCACTCTTATCCCCTTTGCCTTTGTACAATGGCACTATGCACGCATTCCGCCAATCCTCAGGCACCTCACCATGAGTCATACATACATTAAATAACCTTACCAACCAGTCAATAATACAGTCACCCCCTTTTTTAATAAATTCCACTGCAATACCATCCAAACCTGCTGCCTTGCCGGCTTTCATCTTCCACAAAGCTTTTACTACCTCTTCTCTGTTTACCAAATCATTTTCCCTAACCCTCTCATTTTGCACACCACCTCAACCAAAACACCCTATATCTGCCACTCTATCATCAAACACATTCAACAAACCTTCAAAATACTCACTCCATCTCCTTCTCACATCACCACTACTTGTTATCACCTCCCCATTTGCGCCCTTCACTGAAGTTCCCATTTGCTCCCTTGTCTTACGCACTTTATTTAACTCCTTCCAGAACATCTTTTTATTCTCCCTAAAATATATATATATATATATATATATATATATATATATATATATATATATATATATATATATTGGAGGTGGAAAGATGGAGTGAAAAAGATTTTGAGTGATCGGGGCCTGAACATGCAGGAGGGTGAAAGGCGGGCAAGGAATAGAGTGAATTGGATCGATGTGGTATACCGGGGTTGACGTGCTGTCAGTGGATTGAATCAGGGCATGTGAAGCGTCTGGGGTAAACCATGGAAAGTTGTGTGGGGCCTGGATGTGGAAAGGGAGCTGTGGTTTCGGGCATTATTGCATGACAGCTAGAGACTGAGTGTGAACGAATGGGGCCTTTGTTGTCTTTTCCTAGCACTACCTCGCACACATGAAGGGGGAGGGGGATGGTATTCCATGTGTGGCGAGGTGGTGATGGGAATGAATAAAGGCAGACAGTGTGAATTGTGTGCATGGGTATATATGTATGTCTCTCTGTGTGTATATATATGTGTACATTGAGATGTCTAGGTATGTATATTTGCGTGTGTGGACGTGTATGTATGTACATGTGTATGGGGGTGGGTTGGGCCATTTCTTTCGTCTGTTTCCTTGCGCTACCTCGCAAACACGGGAGACAGCGACAAAGCAAAATAAGTGTGTGAAAGAAGAAAGTTAAGAGTAAATGTGAATAAGAGCAAGGTTATTAGGTACAGTAGGGTTGAGGGTCAAGTCAATTGGGAGGTGAGTTTAAATGGAGAAAAACTGGAGGAAGTAAAGTGTTTTAGATATCTGGGAGTGGATCTGGCAGCAGATGGAACCATGGAAGCGGAAGTGGATCATAGGATGGAGGAGGGGGCGAAAATTCTGGGAGCCTTGAAGAATGTGTGGAAGTCGAGAACATTATCTCGGAAAGCAAAAATGGGTATGTTTGAAGGAATAGTGGTTCCAACAGTGTTGTATGGTTGCGAGGCGTGGGCTATGGATAGAGTGGTGCGCAGGAGGTTGGATGTGCTGGAAATGAGATGTTTGAGGACAATGTGTGGTGTGAGGTGGTTTGATCGAGTAAGTAACGTAAGGGTAAGAGAGATGTGTGGAAATAAAAAGAGCGTGGTTGAGAGAGCAGAGGAGGGTGTTTTGAAATGGTTTGGGCACATGGAGAGAATGAGTGAGGAAAGATTGACCAAGAGGATATATGTGTCGGAGGTGGAGGGAACGAGGAGAAGAGGGAGACCAAATTGGAGGTGGAAAGATGGAGTGAAAAAGATTTTGTGTGATCGGGGCCTGAACATGCAGGAGGGTGAAAGGAGGGCAAGGAATAGAGTGAATTGGAGCGATGTGGTATACCGGGGTTGACGTGCTGTCAGTGGATTGAATCAGGGCATGTGAAGCGTCTGGGGTAAACCATGGAAAGCTGTGTAGGTATGTATATTTGCGTGTGTGGACGTATGTATATACATGTGTATGGGGGTGGGTTGGGCCATTTTCTTTCGTCTGTTTCCTTGCGCTACCTCGCAAACGCGGGAGACAGCGACAAAGCAAAAAAAAAAAAAAAAAAAAATTATATATATATATATATATATATATATATATATATATATATATATATATATTTTTTTTTTAATTTTCCAAAAGAAGGAACAGAGAAGGGGGCCACGTGAGGATATTCCCTCGAAGGCCCAGTCCTCTGTTCTTAATGCTACCTCGCTAACGTGGGAAATGGCAAATAGTATGAAAGAAAAGAAAAGAAATATATATATATATATATATATATCCCTGGGGATAGGGGAGAAAGAATACTTCCCAAGCATTCCCCACATGTCGTAGAAGATGGCTAAAGGGGACGGAAGCGGGGTGCTTGAAACCCTCCCCTCACTGTAATTTAACTTTCTAAAAGGGGAAAAGGAAGGAGTCATGCGGGGAGTGCTCATCCTCCTCGAAGGCTCAGATTGGGGTGTCAAGATGTGTGTGGATGTAACCAATATGAGAAAAAAGGAGAGATAGGTAGTATGTTTGAGGAAAGGAACCTGGATGGTTTGGCTCTGAGTGAAACGAAGCTCGAGGGTAAAGGGGAAGAGTGGTTTGGGAATGTTGTGGGAGTAAAGTCAGGGGTTGGTGAAAGGACAAGAGCAAAGGAGGGAATTGCACTACTCCTGAAACAGGAGTTGTGGGAGTATGTGATAGAGTGTATGAAGGTAAACTCTAGATTGATATGGGTAAAACTGAAAGTGGATGGAGAGAGATGGGTGATTATTGGGGCCTATGCACCTGGGCATGAGAAGAAAGATCATGAAAGGCAAGTGTTTTGGGAGCAGCTGAGTGAGTGTGTTAGCAGTTTTGATGCAAGAGACCGGGTCATAGTGATGGGTGATTTGAATGCAAAGGTAAGTAATGTGGCAATTGAGGGAATAACTGGAGTACAAAGGGCATTTAGTGTTGTAAATGAAAATGGTGAAGAGCTTGTAGATTTGTGTGCTGAAAAAGGACTGGTGATTGGGAATACCTGGTTTCAAAAGTGAGATATACACAAGTATACATATGTAAGAAGGGGACATGGCCAGAGAGCGTTTTGGATTGTGTTAATTGATGGGCATGTGAAAGAGAGACTTTTGGATGTTAATGTGCAGAGAGGTGCAACTGGAGGGATGTCTGATCATTATCTTGTGGAGGTGAAGGTGAAGATTTGTCGAGGTTTTCACAAAAGGAGAGAGAATGTTGGGGTGAAGAGAGTGGTGAGAGTCAGTAAGCTTGGGAAGGAGACTTGTGTGAGGAAGTATCAGGAGAGACTGAGAGCAGAATGGAAAAAGTTGAGATCAAAGGACGTAAGGGGAGTGGGGGAGGAATGGGATGTATTTAGGGAACCAGTGTTGGCTTGCACAAAAGATGCTTGTGGCATGAGAAGCGTGGGAGGTGGGCAGATTAGAAAGGGTAATGAGTGGTGGGATAAAGAAGTAAGATGATTAATGAAAGAGAAGAGACAGGCATTTGGACAATTTTTGCAGGGAAAAAGTGCAAATGACTGGGTGATATATAAAAGAAAGAGGCAGGAGGTCAAGAGAAAGGTGCAAGAGGTGAAAAAGAGGGAAAAATGAGAGTTGGAGGGAGAGAGTATCATTAAATTTTAGGGAGAATAAAAAGATGTTTTGGAAGGAGGTAAATAACAAGGAGGTAATAACAAGTAGTGGTGAAGTGAGAAGGAGATGGAGTGAGTGTTTTGAAGGTTTGTTGAATGTGTCTGATGATGAGAGTGGCAGATATTGGGTATTTTGGTTGAGGTGGTGTGCGAAGTTTTTATCAAGGATGTAAAGCATGTGTACGAGTAAGAAGAGAGGAAAGTAATTAGTTCCCAGTGAATGTCAGTTTGTGGCAAGGGTGTGTGATGTGTCCATGGTTATCTAATTTGTTTATGGATGGGGTTGTTAGGGAGGTGAATGCAAGAGTTTTGGAGAGAGGGGCAAGTATGCAGTTTGTTGTGGATGAGAGGGCTTGGGAAGTGAGTCAGTTGTTGTTCGCTGATGATACAGCGCTGGCGGCTGATTCGGGTGAGAAACTGCAGAAGCTGATGACTGAGTTTGGTTAAAGTGTGTGAAAGAAGAGAGCTGAGAGTAAATGTGAATAAGAGCAAGGTTATTAGGTACAGTAGGGTTGAGGGACAAGTCAACTGGGAGGTAAGTTTGAATGGAGAAAAACTGGAGGAAGTGAAGTGTTATAGATATCTCGGAGAGGATTTAACAACAGATGGAACCAAGGAAGCAGAAGTGAATCACAGGGTGGGGGAGGGAGCGAAGTTTCTGGGAGCATTGAAGAATGTGTGGAAGGTGAGAACATTATCTCAGAAAGCAAAATTGGGTGTGTTTGAAGGAATAGTGGTTCCAACAATGTTATATGGTTGCGAGTCTTGGGCTATAAATGGGGTTGTGCGGAGGAGGGTGGATGTGTTGGAAATGAGATGTTTGAGAACAAGTGTGGTGTGAGGTGGTTTGATCGAGTAAGTAATGAAAGGATAAGAGAGATGTGTGGTAATAAAATGAGTGTGGTTGAGAGAGCAGAAGAGGGTGTATTGAAATGGTTCGGTCACATGGAAAGAATGAGTGAGGAAAGACTGACAAAGAGGATATATGTGTCAGAGGCAGAGGGAACGAGAAAAGGGAGTCCAAATTGGAGGTGGAAGGATGGAGTGAAAAAGATTTTGAGCAATCAAGGCCTGAGCATGCAGGAGGGTGAAAGGCGTGCAAGGATTAGAGTAAATTAGAACGATGTGGTATACCGCGGTTGATGTGCTGTCAATGGATTGAACCAGGGCACGTGAAGTGTCTAGGGTAAACCATGGAAAGTTTTGTGGGGCCTAGATGTGGAAAGGGAGCTGTGGTTTTGGTTCATTACACATAACAGCCAGAGTCTGAGTGTGAATGAATGAGGCCTTTTTTGTCTTTTCCTAGCACTACCTCATGCGTGTGTGGGGGGGAGGTTGTTGCCATTTCATGTGTGGTGGGGTGGCGACAGGAATGGCTGAGGGTAGCAAGTATGATTCTGTTCATGTGTATATATGTATTTGTCTGTGTATGTATAACTATGTATACATTGAAATGTATAGGTATGTATATGTGTGTGTGTGGACATGTATGTACATACATGCGGATGTGGGTGGGTTGGGCCATTCTTTCACGTTTCTTTGCACTACCTCGCTAATGCGGGAGACAGCAAACAAAGTATAATGATATAAATATATATATATATTCTATTTCATACATGTTCACCATTTCCAGCATGAGTTAGGGAAAATCCTCACGGCTCCTTGGTCTGTTCTTTCTTTTGGGAAGTTAGATGGGAAAGAAGAATTTCCAGCCTCCTGCTTGCATTCCTCTTAGTCACCTTCTACGACATGCAGGGAATAGATGGCTAGTATTCTTTCTCCCCTATCCCTGGGGATAGGGGAAAAAGAATATTTCCCATGTCGCAAAAGGCAACCAAAAGGGGTGAGAACAGGGACTTGAAAATCCTCCCTTCCTGTTTACTTTTCCAAAATAAAGAACAGAGAAGGGGGAAAAGTGATGATTTTTCTATCTAAGGCTCAGTCATCTGTTCCTGAAGCTACCTCACTTATGTGGGTAATGGCAAATATGAAAAAAGATAAAGAAAAAAATACAGAATTGCAATTTCCTGCATTAGCCAAGTCAGGTAGCATCAAGAACAGATGAATGAATCTTAATAGGAAAAATCCTCACTTGGCTCCCTTGTTTGTTCCTCCTTTTGGAAAAGTAAAACTGGAGGGAATGATTTTCCAGGCCCCATTCCCACCCCTTCTACAACACACATGGAACACTTGGGCAGTATTCTTTCTCCTATTCCCAGGGATATTCATTTTGTACTTCAATGTCATTTGCCACATTAGCAAGGTAGTACCAGGAACAAAAGAACAAAGGATATATTTGCTTAAATTTATTCTCTGGCTGTCATGTGCTTTGCATCAAAACCATAGCTCCCTTTTTACAACCAGGCCCCACAGACCTTTCCATTATCTACTCTGACTGCTTCATATACCCTTGCTCAGTCAATTAACAGCACCTCTACCCCTATTCACTAAAATGCTCCAGTTCACTCTATCCCATGAATGTCCTAAACCCTCCTCCAAAGGAAAGAGGAAAGGAAGGAGCCAAGCATGGGTTCTTTCCTCTATGGCTCAATCACTGGTTCTGGATAATACCATGGTAGCACAGGGAATAGCAAATGTATGAGAAAAGAAAATATGTATAGGCTGCTTGGAAAAAAAAAAAAATCAAGCCCAGGTTTATTCCCCAGCATGGGAAGACAGCTCACAGCTCGCCCAGCTGTTCATCCTTCCTCTGGTTGTTAGATAAACGGATACCACTTCATTTAGGGTAAAGCACCATAACTGCGATAGGTCTAGCCAGCCAACAGCTTGTACCTCAGATCAAGTTTACCTAGAAGTGTGCATGTCTAGGAATGCGGCCCTTACTGACATGCTAGTAAGCCTTCTAAGGTTTGGTGTTTTAATGTATTATGCATACCTTACCTTCCTGTCTCAGGAGTCCCTTCCATCCTTATGAGGCTCCTGCAGCACTCTTAAAGCTAGCTATGTCCTCTGGTCAGGACCACAAATTACAAAGTGTTGTGATGTGTGTGTGTGTGTGTGTGTGTGTGTCTATGAGTAAGAGTGCAAGGCAACTGAGGAGTAAGTGCTTTGTGCCTTTGAGGTAGAAGTATCATGGGTATAAAAGTTCTTAGAATATGCTGACATGGTGTTTGTAGTGTTGTTTTGTCAGTGTTATATTCATTAGTGGTGGTGGGATCTGTAAAGAGAGGTAACTGAGGTTTGAAGCAGAGATAAGCTTTTAATATCTACATGGGCAATATAAGTCAGTTAAGTAGTTTGTGTTGTAGGGATCTAGTGCTACTGCTTAGAATTGAGTGCTGAGCATATTCAGGTGCGACTTTACCAGGAGGATCTTTATTTCATTGTGAAGGTATTGAATGTTCGTGGTTGCTAGACAGCCCGTGGTTCTTATGAGTGTACTACTTTGTGAATTTTGCAGCTCTGTTATACTTGTTTTAGAAATGGGTGGAATACCAGGCAAGTGAGGCACAGTTTAAAGTGAATTGTTTGTACTGGATGTTGAGAATTCTTTTTCTTGTCCAATTCTGGTGCCAGTTGGTGTTCTGAAGTTATTCAGTTTGTGTGTTACTTTTGTGCTGATATTACAGGTGTGGAAAGTGACTCATATATGTCATTTGTGATGCCTAGAATGGTGTGTTTTGCTAAGTGGGAGAGAGTGTGATTGGAGGGCGAGATCTAGATTTGTGTCTGTGAGGGGTTCACATAGCGCAGACATTCCATTCTGGATGAACCATGTTTCAAATTGTGTAATGTGATGCTGCGTGTTTGATGCTGCTTTGTTAGGTCATTTGCTTATGAAGGCATTCACGAGGTAATGGGAACTTGTGTAGGACAAGACTAAAGAGAGTTACAGAAATAAATGCCCCTAAAGGAACTCCATAAGTGATTTAGAGGTGAAGCTAAAGTAAGTGACTCTGGCATTGCAACCCACTATGAACAAGGCCAACCACTTCTTGTCACTGTTGTGGAGGGTGATGTAAAGAATTTTTTGTATAAGGATATGTTGGGGGATAATGTCAAGTGCTCTCTTGATGTCTACTGCCACTAGTATTTTGCAGAAGGGGGTTTGTGATCGGTTCAATCAATCTAGAATATGTTGTATGAGTTTAATGTGTAGAGTGGTGGTAGTGTTTGGGTATGAAGCAATGATGAGTGGGGAGTGTGGCACGTTTATTTTGATTCTGTTGTGGATTAGTTTTCACCATGTCTGGATACTGAAGGAAGAGTGGTACAGGACAATAGGAGGAAGAGAAGTCGAGTCCTTTGGAGGATTCAGGACTGCTATTACGTTAGCAAGTCTTCAGAAGTTAGGGGTTTTGTTATATAGCCAGGAGTAGTGCTTGGATTGTAAATGGGCCACAGTGTTTTATATGAAAGTTTTATACATTGTTGGGGCTTGTAGCATGCGACTTCTTTAAGGCTTTCATTCAACTGCTTGTATCAGTATGAGAAGGGTGGGTTTGCTGTGGATGAATTTTGTGTAGGATTTTCATAATTTTACTGTTTAGGTGTGTGGATAGTTTGTGGCTGATTTTTGAGAATCGTACCATGCGTATGTTTATGTGTTCTTTGGGAGAAGACATTTCATTGGAATGAGTCAGTTCTTCATAAGTGGGGGCAACTGGTGTAGCAAGAGTAGATTTTCTTTAACGTACCACAGTTGGTTGCTACAGGTCCTGTGATTTACTGTGTTCAGGAAGGACTGCCAGGTTTCAGTCTGTCTTTCAGTGCTGAGGTTAGTGATGGTGTTATACAGAGTGTGGATTTGTTTGCTGATTTCTACTGCTGGAGAGTGTTTGTGTATGTGCTGGTTTCTTTGCTTTCCTAGGTGTGTAACTTGTATGTAGAAATTTGGGTTAGATTTCTCACTTAGTTCTTGTAGCATGTGCTTTTTGCTGGCTTGGTTGGAAAGACTGATGAAGAGTGATAATACAAGATCTGAGGGTGACAAATTGTCTAAAGGGAAGTTTTGGAGCCTTGTTGCCATGTTCTGTGTGAAGGCTACTCAGTCATCTTTCCTATAGTTAAAGTTTTTGGTGGTTGTGTTGATTGCATATGCTAGACAGAGGGTTATCAGGATAGGCAAGTGGTTAGAGGATAGTTCATCTTGGTCCTCAGGTGTTGTGCTGATGGGCAGAAACTTAGCTCTAGCAAGGTCAGCTGCTGCTGGTGATGGGTGGGAGTCTGGTAGGTTGGTTGCATTTTCTTTTTCCCCTGGGAATAGGGGAGAAAGAATACTGCCTGAGTATTCCTAACATGTCGCACAGGGCAACTAAGAGGGATGCAGATGTGTGTGTGTGTGTGTGTGTGTGTGTGTGTGTGTGTGTGTGTGTGTGTGGGGGGGGGGGGGGGGGTTGGTTGGTTGGTTGGTTGGTAGTAGTGGTAGTCTCGAAATCCTTCCCTCCTGTTATACATTTCAAAAAGAAGTAACAAAAGGGTGCCAAGTGAGTAGTTTTCCTTCTAAGGTTCAGTCATCTGTTCTTGACACTACCAGACTATCACTGGAAATGGGAATATGAAGGGGGGTTGGAAAGAGATAGAGAGAGACATAAAGATAGACAGAGAGGGAGAGATACAGATAGAGAGAGAGAGTATATGTTATCACTTTTCTTTTCTCTTTCATTCACTGTGCTGTTTTTTCTCGTGGGGCAGGATGGCATTAGGAATGATAACGGTGAGCAAGGATGAGTATGCACAAGTGCATCTATGTGTAGGTATAAATATTCATTTATTTTATTTTATCATACTTAGTCCCTGTCTCCCGCAATAGTGAGGTAGCGCAAGGAAATAGAAGAAAGAATGGCCCAACTCACCCACATATACATGTATATACATAAATGCCCTCACACGCACATAGACATACCTATACATTTCAACGTATACCTACATATACATACACATACATACATATATGAATTTGTACATATTGATACTTGCTGCCCTCAGCCATTCCCATCACCACTACGCCCCACATGAAATGTCACGCCCCTTCTCCCGTGCACAAACGAGGTAGTGCTAGGAAAAGACAACAAAGGCCACTTCTCTTCACACTCAGTCTCTAGCTGTCATGTGTAATGCACCGAAACCATAGCTCCCTTTCCACATCCAGGCCCCACAAAACTTTCCATAGTTTACCCCAGATGCTTCATATGCCCTGGTATAATCCACTGACAGTACGTCGACACCGGTATACCACATCGTTCCATTCTACTCTATTCCTTGAACGTCTTTCACTCTCCTACATGTTCAGACCCCGATCGCTCAAAATCTTTTTCACTCCATCCTTCCACCTCCAATTTGGTCTCCCACTTCTCATTTCCTCCACCTCTGACATATATATCCTCTTTGTCAATCTTTCCTCAATCGTTCTCTCCATGTGACCAAATCATTTCAATACACACTCTTCTGCCCTCTCAGCCACACTCTTTTTTTTTTACCACACATCTCTTTTACCCTTTCATTACTTACTTGATCAAACCACCTCACACCACATACTGTCCTCAAACATTTCATTTCCAACACATCCACCCTCCTCCACACAACCCTATCTATAGCCCATGCCTCACAACCATATAACATTGTTGAAACCACTATTCCTTCAAACATACTCATTTTTGCTCTCCAAGACTACGTTCTCGCCTTCCACACATACTTCAACGCTCCCAGAACCTTCACCTCCTCCCCCACCCTGTGTCTCACTTCTGCTTCCATGGTTCCATCTGTGGCTAAATCCACTCCGATATCTAAAACACTTCACTTCCTCCAGTTTTTCTCCATTCAAATTTACCTCCCAATCAACTTGTCCCTAAACCCTACTGAACCTAACCTATATCACCTTTGTGCAATGGCACTATGCATGCATACTTAATTGCTGTTTCCCGCGTCAGCGAGGTAATGCCAGGAAACAGACTCATGTATATGTGTACTCATGTACACAACATATTCATACTTGCTTGCCTTCAACAATTCCTGATGCTACAATGCTTCACAGGAAAGAGCATTGTATCACCTGCTTCAGCAAGTTAGTACCAGGAAAACTGACAAAAAATGCAACATTTTTTCACACTCAGTCTCTAGCTGTAATGTGTAATGCACCAAAACCACAGATCCCTATCCACATCCAGGCCCCACAGACTTTTCCATGGTTTACCCCAGACATTTCATATTCCATTGACAGCATGGTGACCCCAGTATACTACATTCTTCCATTTCACTCTATTCCTTGCATGCCTCTCACCACCCCCCCTGTATGTTCAGGCCCTGATCGCATTTTCACGTGTGGCGGGGTGGCAACAGGAATGGATGAAGGCAGCAAGTATGAATATATACACGTATTCCCTGCATGTTGTAGAAAGCGACTAAAAAGGGAGGGAGCGGTGGACTGGAAATCCTCCCCTCTCGTTTTTTTTTTTTTAATTTTCCAAAAGAAGGAACAGAGAATGAGGCCAGGTGAGGATATTCCCTCAGAGGCCCAGTCCTCTGTTCTTAACGCTACCTTGCTAACACAGGAAATGGCGAATAGTTAAAAAAAAAAAAATATGCATATGTCTGTGCATATGTATATATAGTTCTTCTTTCTTTCATACTATTCGCCATTTCCCGCATTAGCAAGGTAGCATTAAGAACAGAGGACTGGGCCTTTGAGGGAAACATCCTCACCTGGCCCCCTTCTCTGTTCCTTCTTTTCGAAAATTAAAAAAAAAAAAAAATGAGAGGGGAGGATTTCCAGCCACCCACTCCCATGGGTGTGTGTGTGTATATATACATATATATATATATATATATATATATATATATATATATATATATATATATATATATATATATGTTATCGCTGGGGATAGGGGAGAAAGAATGCTTCTCAAGTATTCCCTGCGTGTCGTAGAAGGCGACTAAAAGGGAAGGGAGCGGGGGGCTGGAAATCCTCCCCTCTCGTTTTTGATTTTCCAAAAGAAGGAACAGAGAAGGGGGCCAAGTGAGGATATTCCCTCAAAGGCTCAGTCCTCTGTTCTTAACGCTACCTCGCTAAAGCGGTAAATGGCGAATAGTATTAAAATATATATATATATATATATATATATATATATATATATATATATATATATATATATATATATATATCTTTCTTTCTTTTCTTTTAAACTATTCGCCATTTCCCGCGTTAGCGAGGTAGCATTAAGAACAGAGGACTGGGCCTTTGAGGGAATACCCTCACCTGGCCCAATTCTCTGTTCCTTCTTTTGGAAAATAAAAAAAAAAATGAGAGGGGAGGATTTCCAGCCCCCCGCTCCCTCCCCATTTAGTCGCCTTCTACGACACGCAGGGAATACGTGGGAAGTATTCTTAATCCCCTATCCCCAGGGATAATATATATATATATATATATATATATATATTTCATTTATTTTGCTTTGTCGCTGTCTCCCGCGTTTGCGAGGTAGCGCAAGGAAACAGACAAAAGAAATGGCCCAGCCCACCCCCATACACATGTATATACATACACGTCCACGCATGCAAATATACATACCTATACATCTCAATGTACACATATATATACACACACAGACACATACATATATACCCATGCACACAATTCACACTGTCTGCCTTTATTCATTCCCATCGCCACCTCGCCACACATGGAATACAATCCCCCTCCCCCCTCATGTGTGCGAGGTAGCACTAGGAAAAGACAACAAAGGCCCCTTTCGTTCACACTCGGTCTCTAGCTGTCATGCAATAATGCCCGAAACCACAGCTCCCTTTCCAAATCCAGGCCCCACACAACTTTCCATGGTTTACCCCAGATGCTTCACATGCCCTGATTCAATCCACTGACAGCACGTCAACCCCGGTATACCACATTGATCCAATTCACTCTATTCCTTGCCCGCCTTTCACCCTCCTGCATGTTCAGGCCCCGATCACTCGAAATCTTTTTCACTCCATCTTTCCACCTCCAATTTGGTCTCCCACTTCTCCTCGTTCCCTCCACCTCCGACACATATATAATCTTGGTCAATCTTTCCTCACTCATTCTCTCCATGTGTCCAAACCATTTCAAAACACCCTCTTCTGCTCTCTCAACCACGCTCTTTTTATTTCCACACATCTCTCTTACCCTTACATTACTTACTCGATCAAACCACCTCACACCACACATTGTCCTCAAACATCTCATTTCCAGCACATCCACCCTCCTGCGCACAACTCTATCCATAGCCCACGCCTCGCAACCATACAACATTGTTGGAACCACTATTCCTTCAAACATACCCATTTTTGCTTTCCGAGATAATGTTCTCGACTTCCAAACATTCTTCAAGGCTCCCAGGATTTTCGCCCCCTCCCCCAACCTATGATTCACTTCCGCTTCCATGGTTCCATCCGCTGCCAGATCCACTCCCAGATATCTAAAACACTTTACTTCCTCCAGTTTTTCTCCATTCAAACTTACCTCCCAATTGACTTGACCCTCAACCCTACTGTACCTAATAACTTTGCTCTTATTCACATTTACTCTTAACTTTCTTCTTTCACACACTTTACCAAACTCAGTCACCAGCTTCTGCAGTTTCTCACATGAATCAGCCACCAGCGCTGTACCATCAGCGAACAACAACTTACTCACTTCCCAAGCTCTCTCATCCACAACAGACTTCATACTTGCCCCTCTTTCCAGAAATCTTGCATTCATCTCCATAACAACCCCATCCATAAGCAAATTAAACAACCATGGAGACATCACACACCCCTGCCGCAAACCTACATTCACTGAGAACTAATCACTTTCCTCTCTTCCTACACGTACACATGCCTTACATCCTCGATAAAAACTTTTCACTGCTTCTAACAACTTGCCTCCCACACCATATATTCTTAATACCTTCCACTTAGCATCTCTATCAACTCTATCATATGCCTTCTCCAGATCCATAAATGCTACATACAAATCCATTTGCTTTTCTAAGTATTTCTCACATACATTCTTCAAAGCAAACACCTGATTCACACATCCTCTACCACTTCTGAAACAACACTGCTCTTCCCCAATCTGATGTTCTGTACATGCCTTCACACTCTCAATCAATACCCTCCCATATAATTTACCAGGAATACTCAACAAACTTATACCTCTGTAATTTGAGCACTCACTCTTATCCCCTATGCCTTTGTACAATGGCACTATGCACGCATTCCACTAATCCTCAGGCACCTCACCATGAGTCATACATACATTAAATAACCTTACCAACCAGTCAACAATACAGTCACCCCCTTTTTTAATAGATTCCACTGCAATACCATCCAAACCTGCTGCCTTGCCGGCTTTCATCTTCCGCAAAGCTTTTACTACCTCTTCTCTGTTTACCAAATCATTTGTCCTAACCCTCTCACTTTGCACACCACCTTGACCAAAACACCCTATATCTGCCACTCTATCATCAAACACATTCAACAAACCTTCAAAATACTCACTCCATCTCCTCACATCACCACTACTTGTTATCACCTCCCCATTAGCGCCCTTCACTGAAGTTCCCATTTGCTCCCTTGTCTTACGCACTTTATTTACCTCCTTCCAGAACATCTTTTTATTCTCCCTAAAATTTAATGACACTCTCTCACCCCAACTCTCATTTGCCCTCTTTTTCACCTCTTGCACCTTTCTCTTGACCTCCTGTCTCTTTCTTTTATACATCTCCCACTCGATTTCATTTTTTCCCTGCAAAAATCGTCCAAATGCCTCTCTCTTCTCTTTCACTAATGAGATGTTTGAGGACAATGTGTGGTGTGAGGTGGTTTGATCGAGTAAGTAATGTAAGGGTAAGAGAGATGTGTGGAAATAAAAAGAGCATGGTTGAGAGAGCAGAAGAGGGTGTTTTGAAATGGTTTGGGCACATGGAGAGAATGAGTGAGGAAAGACTGACCAAGAGGATATATGTGTCGGAGGTGGAGGGAACGAGGAGAAGTGGGAGACCAAATTGGAAGTGGAAAGATGGAGTGAAAAAGATTTTGAGTGATTGGGGCCTGAACATGCAGGACGGTGAAAGGCGGGAAAGGAATAGAGTGAATTGGATCGATTTGGTATACTGGGGTTGACGTGCTGTCAGTGGATTGAATCAAGGCATGTGAAGCGTCTGGGGTAAACCATGGAAAGCTGTGTAGGTATGTATATTTGCATATGTTTATGGATGGGGTTGTTAGGGAGGTAAATGCAAGAGTTTTGGAAAGAGGGGCAAGTATGAAGTCTGTTAGGGATGGGAGAGCTTGGGAAGTGAGTCAGTTGTTGTTCGCTGATGATACAGCGCTGGTGGCGGATTCATGTGAGAAACTGCAGAAGCTGGTGACGGAGTTTGGTAAAGTGTGTGGAAGAAGAAAGTTAAGAGTAAATGTGAATAAGAGCAAGGTTATTAGGTACAGTAGGGTTGAGGGTCAAGTCAATTGGGAGGTGAGTTTGAATGGAGAAAAACTGGAGGAAGTGAAGTGTTTTAGATATCTGGGAGTGGATCTGGCAGCGGATGGAACCATGGAAGCGGAAGTGGATCATAGGGTGGGGGAGGGGGCGAAAATTCTGGGGGCCTTGAAGAATGTGTGGAAGTCGAGAACATTATCTCGGAAAGCAAAAATGGGTATGTATGAAGGAATAGTGGTTCCAACAATGTTGTATGGTTGCGAGGCGTGGGCTATGGATAGAGTTGTGCGCAGGAGGATGGATGTGCTGGAAATGAGATGTTTGAGGACAATGTGTGGTGTGAGGTGGTTTGATCGAGTGAGTAACGTAAGGGTAAGAGAGATGTGTGGAAATAAAAAGAGCGTGGTTGAGAGAGCAGAAGAGGGTGTTTTGAAGTGGTTTGGGCACATGGAGAAGATGAGTGAGGAAAGATTGACCAAGAGGATATATGTGTCGGAGGTGGAGGGAACAAGGAGAAGAGGGAGACCAAATTGGAGGTGGAAAGATGGAGTGAAAAAGATTTTGTGTGATCGGGGCCTGAACATGCAGGAGGGTGAAAGGAGGGCAAGGAATAGAGTGAATTGGAGCGATGTGGTATACCGGGGTTGACGTGCTGTCAGTGGATTGAATCAAGGCATGTGAAGCGTCTGGGGTAAGCCATGGAAAGCTGTGTAGGTATGTATATTTGCGTGTGTGGACGTATGTATATACATGTGTATGGGGGGGGTTGGGCCATTTCTTTCGTCTGTTTCCTTGCGCTACCTCGCAAACGCGGGAGACAGCGACAAAGTATAATAAAAAAAAAAATAATATATATATATATATATATATATATATATATATATATATATATATATATATATATAATGTGCTGAGAGGTGCAACTGGAGGGATGTCTGATCATTATCTTGTGGAGGCTAAGGTGAAGATTAGTATGGGTTTTCAGAAAAGAAGAGTGAATGTTGGGGTGAAGAAGGTGGTGAGAGTAAGTTAGCTTGGGAAGGAGACCTGTGTGAAGAAGTATCAGGAGAGACTGTGTACAGAATGGAAAAAGGTGAGAACAATGGAAGTAAGGGGAGTGGGGGAGGAATGGGATGTATTTAGGGAATCAGTGATGGATTGCGCAAAAGATGCTTGTGGCATGAGAAGAGTGGGAGGTGGGCTGTTTAGAAAGGGTAGTGAGTGGTGGGATGAAGAAGTAAGAGTATTAGTGAAAGAGAAGAGAGAGGCATTTGGACGATTTTTGCAGGGAAAAAATGCAATTGAGTGGGAGAAGTATAAAAGAAAGAGACAGGAGGTCAAGAGAAAGGTGCAAGAGGTGAAAAAAGGGCAAATGAGAGTTGGGGTGAGAGACTATCAGTAAATTTTAGGGAGAATAAAAAGATGTTCTGGAAGGAGGTAAATAGGGTGCGTAAGACAAGGGAGCAAATGGGAACTTCAGTGAAGGGCGTAAATGGGGAGGTGATAACAAGTAGTGGTGATGTGAGAAGGAGATGGAATGAGTATTTTGAAGGTTTGTTGAATGTGTCTGATGACAGAGTGGCAGATATAGGGTGTTTGGGTCGAGGTGGTGTGCAAAGTGAGAGGGTTAGGGATAATGATTTGGTAAACAGAGAAGAGGTAGTAAAAGCTTTGTGGAAGATGAAAGCCGGCAAGGCAGCAGGTTTGGATGGTATTGCAGTGGAATTTATTAAAAAAGGGGGTGACTGTATTGTTGACTGGTTGGTAAGGTTATTTAATGTATGTAGGACTCATGGTGAGGTGCCTGAGGATTGGCGGAATGCGTGCATAGTGCCATTGTACAAAGGCAAAGGGGATAAGAGTGAGTGCTCAAATTACAGAGGTATAAGTTTGTTGAGTATTCCTGGTAAATTATATGGGAGGGTATTGATTGAGAGGGTGAAGGCATGTACAGAGCATCAGATTGGGGAAGAGCAGTGTGGTTTCAGAAGTGGTAGAGGATGTGTGGATCAGGTGTTTGCTTTGAAGAATGTATGTGAGAAATACTTAGAAAAGCAAATGGATTTGTATGTAGCATTTATGGATCTGGAGAAGGCATATGATAGAGTTGATAGAGATGCTCTGTGGAAGGTATTAAGAATATATGGTGTGGGAGGAAAGTTGTTAGAAGCAGTGAAAAGTTTTTATCGAGGATGTAAGGCATGTGTACGTGTAGGAAGAGAGGAAAGTGATTGGTTCTCAGTGAATGTAGGTTTGCGGCAGGGGTGTGTGATGTCTCCATGGTTGTTTAATTTGTTTATGGATGGGGTTGTTAGTGGATTGAATCAAGGCATGTGAAGCGTCTGGGGTAAACCAAGGAAAGCTGTGTAGGTATGTATATTTGCATGTGTGGACGTGTGTATGTACATGGGTATGGGTGGGGTTGGGCCATTTCTTTCGTCTGTTTCCTTGCGCTACCTCGCAAACGCGGGAGACAGCGACAAAGTATAAAAAAAAAAAAAAAAAAAAAAAAATATATATATATATTTTTTTTTTTTATTTTTTTAAACTATTCGCCATTTCCTGCGTTAACAAGGTAGCGTTAAGAACAGAGGACTGGACTTTGAGGGAATATCCTCACCTGGCCCCCTTGTCTGTTCTTTCTTTTGGAAAATATACTATCCCTGGGGATAGGGGAGAAAGAATACTTCCAATGCATTCCTCACGTGTCGTAGAAGGCGACTAGAGGGGACGGGAGCGGGGGGCTAGAAATCCTCCCCTCCTTGTATTTTAACTTTCTAAAATGGGAAAGAGAAGAAGGAGTCAGTGGGGAGTGCTCATCCTCCTCGTAGGCTCAGATTGGGGTGTGTAAATGTGTGTGAATGTAACCAAGATGAGAAAAAAGGAGAGATAGGTAGTATGTTTGAGGAAAGGAACCTGGATGTTTTGGCTCTAAGTGAAACGAAGCTCAAGGGTAAAGGGGAAGAGTGGTTTGGGAATGTCTTGGGAGTAAAGTCAGGGGTTAGTGAGACGACAAGAGCAAGGGAAGGAGTAGCACTACTCCTGAAACAGGAGTTGTGGGAGTATGTGATAGAGTGTAAGAAAGTAAATTATAGATTAATATGGGTAAAACTGAAAGTTGATGGAGAGAGATGGGGGATTATTGGTGCATATGCACCTGGGCATGAGAAGAAAGATCATGAGAGGCAAGTGTTTTGGGAGTAGCTGAATGAGTGTGTTAGTGGTTTTGATGCACAAGACCGGGTTATAGTGATGGATGATTTGAATGCAAAGGTGAGTAATGTGGCAGTTGAGGGAATAATTGGTATACATGGGGTGTTCAGTGTTGTATATGGAAATGGTGAAGAGACTGTAGATTTATGTGCTGAAAAAGGACTGGTGATTGGGAATACCTGGTTTAAAAAGCGAGATATACATAAGTATACGTATGTAAGTAGGAGAGATGGCCAGAGAGCATTATTGGGCTACGTGTTAATTGATAGGTGCGCGAAAGAGAGACTTTTGGATGTTAATGTGCTGAGAGGTGCAACTGGAGGGTCAGTATCTTGTGGAGGCGAAGGTGAAGATTTGTATGGGTTTTCAGAAAGGAAGAGAGAATGTTGGGGGGAAGAGGGTGGTGAGAGTAAGTAAGCTTGGGAAGGAGACTTGTGTGAGGAAGTACCAGGAGAGAGTGAGTACAGAATGGAAAAGGGTGAGAACAAAAGAGGTAAGGGGAGTGGGGGAGGAATGGGATGTATTTAGAGAAGCAGTGATGGCTTGCGCAAAAGATGCTTGTGGCATGAGAAGTGTGGGAGGTGGGCAGATTAGAAAGGGTAGTGAGTGGTGGGATGAAGAGGTAAGATGATTGGTGAAAGAGAAGAGAGGCATTTGGATGATTTTTGCAGGGAAATAATGCAAATGAGTGGGAGATGTATAAAAGAAAGAGGCAGGAGGTCAAGAGAAAGGTGCATGGGGTGAAAAAGAGGGCAAAAGAGAGTTGGGGTGAAAGAATATCATTAAATTTTAGGGAGAATAAAAAGATGTTTTGGAAGGAGGTAAATAAAGTGCATAAGACAAGGGAACAAATGGGAACTTCAGTGAAGGGGGTTAATGGGGAGGTGATAACAAGTAGTGGTGATGTGAGAAGGAGATGGCGTGAGTATTTTGAAGGTTTGTTGAATGTGTTTGATGATAGAGTGGCAGATATAGGGTGTTTGATCGAGGTGGTTTGCAAAGTGAGAGGGTTAGGGAAAACGATTTGGTAAACAGAGAAGATGTAGTAAATGCTTTGCGGAAGATGAAAGCCAGTACGGCAGCGGGTTTGGATGGTACTGCAATGGAATTTATTAAAAGAGGGGGTGACTGTATTGTTGACTGGTTGGTAAGGTTTTTTAATGTATGTATGATGAGATGTATGTATGGTGAGGTGCCTGAGGATTGGCGGAATGCTTGCATAGTGCCATTGAACAAAGGCAAAGGGGTAAGAGTGAGTGCTCAAATTACAGATGTATAAGTTTGTTGAGTATTCCTGGAAAATTATATGGGAGGGTATTGATTGAGAGGGTGAAGGCATGAACAGAGCATCAGATTGGGGAAGAGCAGTGAGGTTTCAGAAGTGGTAGAGGATGTGTGGATCAGGTGTTTGCTTTGAAGAATGTATGTGAGAAATACTTAGAAAAGCAAATGGATTTGTATGTAGCTTTTATGGATCTTGAGAAGGCATATGATAGAGTTGATAGAGATGCTCTGTGGAAGGTATTAAGAATATATGGTGTGGGAGGCAAGTTATTAGAAACAGTGAAAAGTTTTTATCAAGGATGTAAGGCATGCGTACGTGTAGGAAGAGAGGAAAGTGATTGGTTCTCAGTGAATGTAGGTTTGCGGCAGGGGTGTGTGATGTCTCCATGGTTGTTTAATTTGTTTATGGATGGGGTTGTTAGGGAGGTGAATGCAAGAGTTTTGGAAAGAGGGGCAAGTATGCAGTCTGTTGTGGATGAGAGAGCTTGGGAAGCGAGTCAGTTGTTGTTTGCTGATGATACAGCACTGGTGGCTGATTCATGTGAGAAACTGCAGAAGCTGGTGACTGAGTTTGGTAAAGTGATTGAAAGAAGAAAGTTGAGAGTGAATGTGAATAAGAGCAAGGTTATTAGGTACAGTATGGTTGAGGGTCAAGTCAATTGGGAGGTAAGTTTGAATGGAGAAAAACTGGAGGAAGTGAAGTGTTTTAGATATCTGGGAGTGAATTTGGCAGCGGATGGAACCATGGAAGCGGAAGTGAATCATAGGGTGGGGTGGGGGGCGAAAGTTCTGGGAGTGTTGAAGAATGTGTGGAAGCCGAGAACATTGTCTCAGAAAGCAAAAATGGGTATGTTTGAAGGAATAGTGGTTCCAACAATGTTGTATGGTTGCGAGGCGTGGGCTATGGATAGAGTTGTGCGCAGGAGGGTGGATGTGCTGGAAATGAGTTGTTTGAGGACAATATGTGGTGTGAGGTGGTTTGATCGAGTAAGTAATGTAAGGGTAAGAGAGATGTGTGGTAATAAAAAGAGTGTGGTTGAGAGAGCAGAAGAGGGTGTTCTGAAATGGTTTGGTCACATGGAGAGAATGAGTGAGGAAAGATTGACCAAGAGGATATGTGTCAGTGGTGGAGGGAACCAGGAGAAGTGGGAGACCAAATTGGAGGTGGAAAGATGGAGTGAAAAAGATTTTGAGTGATTGGGGCTTGAACATGCATGTGAAGCTTCTGGGGTAAACCATGGAAAGTTCTGTGGGGCCTGGATGTGGAAAGGGAGCTGTGGTTTCGGTACATTACTGCATGACAGTTAGAGACTGAGTGTGAACGAATGGGGCCTTGGTTGTCTTTTCCATAGCGTTACCTCGCACACATGAGGGGGGAGGGGTTTGTTATTTCATGTGTGGCGAGGTGGCAGTGGGAATGAATAAAGGCAGACAGTTTGAATTATGCACATGTGTATATATGTATATGTCTGTGTGTGTATATATATGTATACATTGAGATGTATAGGTATGTATATTTGCGTGTGTGGAAGTGTATGTATAAACTTGTGTATGTGGGTGGGTTGGGCCATTCTTTTGTCTGTTTCCTTGCGCTACCTCGATAACGTGGAAGACAGCGACAAAGCAAAATAAAAGAAAATTAATAAAGTATGTGTGCGAGTAAGAAGAGAGGACAGTGATTGGTTGCCAATTAATGTCAGTTTATGGCAGGGGTGCTTGATGCCTCTATGGTTGTTTGATTTGTTTATGGATGGGGTTGTTAGGGAGATGAATGCAAGAGTTTTGAAGAGAGGAGCAAGTATGAAGTCTGTTGTGGATGAGAGGGCTTGGGAAGTGAGTCAGTTGTTTTTTGCTGATGATACAGCACTGGTGGCTGATTCGGGTGAAACTGTAGAAGCTGGTGACTGAATCTGATAAAGTGTGTGAAAGAAGAAAGCTGAGAGTAAATGTGAAGAAGAGCAAGGTTATTCAGTACAGTAGGGTTGAGAGACAAGTCAATTGGGAGGTAAGTTTGAATGGAGAAAAACTGGAGGAAGTTAAGAGTTTTAGATATCTGGGAGTGGATTTGGCAGCAGACGGACCCATGGAAGCGGAAGTGAGTCATAGGGTGGGAGAGGGGGCGAAAGTTCTGGGAGCATTGAAAAATGTGTGGAAGGTGAGAACATTATTTCAGAAAGCAAAAATGGGTATATTTGAAAGGATAGTGGTTCCAAGAGCGTTATATGGTTGTGAGGTGTGGGCTATATATAGGGTTGTGCGGAGGAGGGTGGCTGTGTTGGAATTGAGATGTCTGAGGACAATATGTGGTGATCGAGTAAATAATGGAAGGGTAAGAGAGATGTGTGGTAATAAAAAGAGTGTGGTTGAGAGAGCAGAAAAGGGTGTTTTGAAATGGTTTGGTTACATGGAGAGAATGAGTGAGGAAAGATTGACCAAGAGAATATATGTGACAGAGGTGGAGGGAACGAGGAGAAGTGTTGTTAGGGAGGTGAATGCAAGAGTTTTCGAAAGAGGAGCAAGTATGCAGCCTGTTGTGGATGTGAGAGCTTGGGAAGTCAGTCAGTTGTTGTTCGCTGATGATACAGCACTGGTGGCTGATTCGTGTGAGAAACTGCAGAAGCTGGTGACTGAGTTGGTAAAGTGTGTGAAAGAAGAAAGCTGAGAGTAAATGTGAATAAGAGCAAGGTTATTAGGTATAGTAGGGTTGAGGGACAAGTCAACTGAGGGGTAAGTTTGAATGGAGAAAAAAAGTGAAGTGTTTAAGATATCTGGGAGTGGATTTGGCGGCAGATGGAACCATTTAAGTGGAAGTGAATCATAGGGTGGGGAAGGGGGCAAAAGTTCTGGGAGTGTTGAAGAATGTGTGGAAGTCGAGAACATTGTCTCGGAAAGCAAAAATGGGTATGTTTGAAGGAATAGTGGTTCTAACAATGTTATATGGTTGTGAGGTGTGGGCTATAGATAGAGTTGTCCGGAAGAAAGTGGATGTGCTGGAAATGAGATGTTTGAGGACAATATGTGGTGTGAGGTGGTTTGATCGAGTATGTAATAATAGGGTAAAAGAGATGTGTGGTAATAAAAAGAGTGTGGTTGAGAGAGCAGAAGAGGGTGTTTTGAAATGGTTTGGTCACATGGAGAGAATGAGTGAGGAAAGATTGACCAAGAGGATATATGTGTCAGAGGTGGAGGGAATGAGGAGAAGTGGGAGACGAATTTGGAGATGGAAAGATGGAGTGAAAAAGAATTTGAGTGATCGGGGCCTCAACATGCAGGAGGGTGAAAGGTGTGCAAGGAACAGAGTGAATTGGAACGATGTGGTATACCAGGGTCAACGTGCTGTCAATGGATTGAACTAGGGCATGCGAAGCATCTGGGGTAAACCATGGAAAGTTCTGTGGGGCCTGGAAGCAGAAAGGGAGATGTGGTTTCAGTGCATTATACATGACAGCTAGAGACTGAGTGTGAACGAATGTGGCCTTTGTTGTCTTTTCCTAGCGTTATCTTGTGCACATGCGGGGGGAGGGGGTTATTTCATGTGTGGCAGGGTGGCGATGGGAATGAATAAAGGCAGACAATATGAATTACGTACATGTGTATATATGTATATGTCTGTGTGTGTATATATATGTATACATTGAGATGTATAGGTATGTATATTTGCGTGTGTGGACGTGTATGTATATACATGTGTATGTGGGTGGGTTGGGCCATTCTTTCATCTGTTTCCTTGCGCTACCTCGCTAATGCGGGAGACAGCGACAAAGTATAATAAAAAAAAATGAATATATATTTATTCATTTATTATACTTTGTCGCTGTCTCCCGCATTAGCAAGGTAGCACAAGGAAAAAGATGAAAGAATGGCCCAACTCATCCACATACAGATGTATATATGTACACATCCACACACACACACATATACATACCTATACATCTCAACGTATACATATATATACACACACAGACATATACGCATATACCGATGTATATAATTCATACTGTCTGCCCTTATCTCTCTCTTTAAACCAGGTATTCCCAATCACCAGTCCTTTTTAAAAAAACTCCACATAATTCTACAAGCTCTTCACCATTTTCATTTACGACACTGAACATCCCATGTTCACCTATTATTCCCTCAACTGCCACATTACTCACCTTTGCATTCAAATCACCCATCAATACTACTAACACACTCACTCACCTGCTCCCAAAACACTTGACTCTCATGATCTTTCTTCTCATGCCCAGATGCATAAGCACCAATAATCACCCATCTCTCTCCTTCCACTTTCAGTTTTACCCATATCAATCCAGAGTTTACTTTCTTACATTCTATCACATACTCCCATCACTCCTGCTTCAGGAGTAGTGCAACTCCTTCCCTTGCTCTTGTCCTCTCACTAACCCCTGACTTTACTCCCAAGACATTCCTAAACCACTCTTCCCCTTTACCCTTGAGCTTCGTTCCACTCAGAGCCAAAACATCCCAGTTCCTCTCCTCAAACACACTACCCATCTTTCCTTTTTTCTCATCTTGGTTACATCCACAAACATTTAGACACTCCAATTTGAGCCTTCGAGGATGATGAGCACTCCCTGTGTGACTCTTTCTTCTGTTTTCCCTTTTAGAAAGTTAAAATACAAGGAGGGGAGGGTTTCTAGACCCCTGCTCCTGTCCCCTTTAGTCACAACATATATATATATGTATGGGGTAGGCAATGTTTTTTGTGGACACTGCATACAGAGTGAATAGGACCAATGTGGTAAACAGGCAGTACTATGCTGTCAATGGACTGAAGCAGGACACTTGAAGCAGTCATGGGAAACCATAGAAGGGTCAATGAGGCCTGGTTGTGGATAAGTAGCTGTGGATTTGGTGTATTATATAGGATAGAAAGAGAATGGATGTGATGAAATGAGACCTTTTCCTCATTTGTTCCTGGTGCTACCTCACTAATATGGGAAACAGCAAACAAGCATGAAAAAAAAAAAAGAATATCATGAAGCTGCAAAACCTCTTACAGCCATGGTCCCACTCTTATTTTTCAACTGATTTTCAAATATTTCGCAAAACACTACTCATAGAATGTTGCATTAGAAAGTGTGATATGGAAAAATCTAATTCATAGTACACAAACCAAACATTTCCCGTTAGATAACTTCATTTGCCTAGCAGCAAGAGTACAAGAGTTCATATCATCACAATATCATCTGATAACACTTTATCAGAGAACTGGAGTGGTCTAAAAAAGACGGAACAATATCAGTTACAAACTGCAGTACTTAGGTGAAATAGTTGACAACTGAGAGGATAACTACACTCTCTTGGGTTTTAGGCAATAAGTTAGTTTAATTAAATGCACCTTCATTCTCCTTGACCTTTTTAGCATGTCTCATAAACCAATTTTCTTCTAAAAGATAAGAGAAAATTCTACAAGAAAATGTGGTCTTACCACAGGAATAGACTGTAAACAACTGCATGAGGTGATCCTTCAATTAGGCTAGAACATGATGGATGGCTTCGTATCAGCATATTTTTACTAGTGGTTATCAACTGAAAGCATACCATAATACACATTGTAATTCATCTCAACTACCCATCGTTTACCAATGGAGATAATCCAATATTCAACACTTTATCCTGTTCAGTTTATATTCATCAGCTATACTACCCAAGGCCTGGAATTTAATGCTTTAATTCTACTCACAGGTACTGATATGACTAATAACAGAATTCATCAACTTAAAATACGGGCCACATAAGCCCTTTTTTCTCTCAAGAAGGTAAAATTTATATTAATATGATCTAAGTCAAAATAAACTATACACAATATGCATGCTGTGAGAGAGCAACAAGCAGAAAGACATACAAACATACAAAAATCATATTCATAAAAACATACACACTTGAAAATACATATTCACATACACAAACACACAAAGAACATATGCCAAAAGTGGACATACTACATGCAGAAGATGTAAGAATGATTAAAAAGGATAAAATATGACTAAGTACTAGAATATATGAAAAAGACCTAGCGCAATTGTATGCACCTGTGGCATCAAGTAGAATGCCTTCTGAAAAAGTGTGATCAAGTTGCCATGTAGCTGGCCAAGCCTTATGGCCACTTTCAGTGTTAGTTACCAAACTAAACCAACATTGTAGACTTGGCATTTTTGCCATGTAGCACCAAGCCAGAGTGAACTGTTGACCATTTCTTAACGGAGTGCAATAAAGGGCAGTCACATAATGGTGCTCTGTAATTTCAATTTTTATATTAGATAAAAATCAAGGAAAAAACAAGTACTGAGCTTAAGTTACTTCTTTAACCATATCTATCAAGATTTTCATGAAGGCTGGCTCATGTGACTGCCTTATAGTAGAAACAATTAAAGGGAGGACCTTTATTACAAGCAGGAAGAAAGGCACAGACAGATAGTTACACACACATGCACTAATACAGACAAACACACACATCCATAACCATGCACAGACCAACAAACAAGAGGTAAACAGGCATACATATTCAAATATACATACACACACCCACGGCATGTCAACATGCTTTCAAATGACCTTGAGTAATGGAGTTTTAACCATGGATATCAATTAATGCTGGGGGTTCTCAAAAGCTGATCATTACAATACAGTACCCTGAACAAGTAAATACTGGACATAAAACAATACAGCATTTTTTTAATCATTCTTAATGTGCACATGCATTTCTTGATGACAGTATACTGTATAACATTATTTGACAATGATAAAGAAGTGTAAAAGATGCTTTTTCTTTAAAAAACCCTGAACATTTGGTAGGAACTCCTTATGGCACATTCACTCTTCAAAAGCAGACACTGGTATTGGCATCCGATACTGTATATACCAACTCTGACCTAATAAACGGATCACCCCGATGTGAGGGAACAAGATGAGACAATTAACATGACACATAACAATTATGCCCAAACACAGAAACACTTACCACAACTGTCTATAGGTTCAAGCATCAATAGACAGTAAGCTAATGCCTCCTAATCATCTAACTGCACTTTGGTATTATTTTACTGATTTTTCTTGGAGGCTACTTTCCTGACATTCACCCAGTCTACAGCTGATAATTATTATCAGCTGGCAAAAAGAGTATGACAGCATGTGATAAAAAAATCCTTACATTTTCTAAAGCCATTAATAACATTTATCTATCAATCCAAACAAAACATTTGATATTCATAACAAGATAAATTACAGTGACTTTGTTTAAAGTGCAAGAATGTACAAATGCTTCACATGTCTTAGGAAAAATAAAGAATAAATATGGGGTTTACAGACTCCTCTGAAGCTAAAATTATAAATGCATGATCCATGAATGAATGCTGCCTGAATACAGCTCCTGGGGCACTGCCCATCTTGTACCCTTGGACCTCTCTTGGTATTACTGGGACACTGATATGCTTATTACAAAAACCTGGCATCTTTGTATGTAGAGCTAACTCCCTACATTGCTTTCCCAATCATGAATAATTCTTACTTACTTAGGTATATCCCTGACATATCATCATCTCTGATTATTACCATGCACTTCATTCCTTAATGAACAAAATTCCATACATAACATTTTCCACATCAGAGATCCTCTCTTGTGCCAACACAAAATATAAAAATGCTAAGCCCTGCAAAATGCACTTGAGAAATTTAAAAAATCTTCATAACAGAATCTCTACACATACTCTCCCTACATGGCCATAATGTTAGTAGGTTTTCAGTCCACTATTCACAAGAGACTGTCTTATTTCTTGGTCTAGCTGACATAACATGGCTGATTCTAATTTCATAGCTAACAATGTAAAAATGGAAATCATAAAGATCATGAATGCAACTATCATTCCAAACTGTCCAAAGACTTTAGTAAGAAAAGATTGATAGTGGTTTACATTAACATTCTGCAAGCATGAACCAATAATTCTAACATATTCCTATTAGTTACAGTGTACAATGATTATCTCACAGTGCAAGGTATCCTAAGAACCTCATGTCTTAAGACATTCATGTAAACAAAGCATCTTCGGAACAGTTCTCAGGAACATCACTTGACTTCATAAATCTTTTTGTATTTGAAAAGCAAAACAGTTTTAATAACTGACTGAGCACTGACGTGTCTGATACCAGTATTGAAATATCACCTGATAAAAATATTCATAGTTTTAACATTCAAACATTTCATACTTTGACTTTAAGATAAAATGACAACTAGTATTTCCAGCACTGAATAAGACATTTTCATGTCCTTTGAATCAGTGAAAGCAATACTATAAAACACTGATTCCAAGAGTAGTCAGACTGATTGGAATGCAAATATATTCCTAGTCCTGATAAATATATATATGTGTGTATATATATATATATATGTATATAAAAAAAAGAACTAACTCGTATTCCAGGCATTTTGATAATCTGGTGTAAAAAACTTGTTAGAGCCCTGCATTCACATCTCTCCCACAATATGAATATGTTCTCATCTTTCAAAACGAACATCATACCAGTGACTTTTGAAGCAACTGAAAATACATATTCCCAAAGCACTGAACTATAACATCCCAAGGGTTATGAGCAACACCCTTCCCAGATTTAATTCACCACAAGCATTTCAAAAGTAGCATGGTATCAGCAGTCCAAGAGGAGCACAGATATGCTACCACTCAAAGAGGCAAACACCAATGCTACACCAAACATAAATAATCTTTGTGAGGAATATGTCCCTTGCTTCTCAAGAACGATAAAACCTGAACTTCCTAAAATTTAAGCCACTGCTAACTATGTGTGAAATGTATGTTTGAGAAAGTGCCATAAGACTGAAACTAGTCTTTACATTCATGGAAGCAACTTTCCAAACTATGTGACACTTTCTTGAGCCATCAAGCATCAAGCCCTCAACGTGCGCATCTTGTCATTAACCTTTTTCAGCACATGACACAAGATGAACTCTTTGCAGGCTCACTTCCCAGATGAAACACTCTTGTTGTCGTCTTTCATATGTTGCCTAAATAACCTATACGGTGAGGCACTTGTCCAATTTTCAACACAAAGATCAAGCCCTTTGGTTCAAGTCCTTCATGAACCCTAAAGGGCATTCCATTGCAAAAAGGATTTCCATGGGCCCAAACATGGCATTCTTCAATGTCAAGTTTCTTCAACATGTTTCTTGGTATAACCTGTACCTTACACATAATGGCAAGTTTCCCAAGAGTTTCCTGACATTTCAATATGAGTGTCCCAAAGAAGATGGCCTGTTAATGATACATCCTTCATCTTTCATGACAATTCTGTGTCCTTTCCTCTACCTCAGTTTTGCTGCATAGGTGTTTCAGCAGCAATTCGCTGCTTAAACAGTACTGTTTCTTCAAAGATAAGTTCTTTAAGTTTCTCCTTTGGTAGGTCATCAAGTTCCATTTCAAATTTGAATGGTTCCTCAGCAATGGGCTGAAAGAGGTAAAGTGAAGGAAAATAAATCAAAATCCTATGAAAAATTATACAAGAGCTTAGCTCTCAGTGTGTCCTTACTACAGTACAACAAATATACTCTAAACTCATCATCACATTTTAAAAGCTGGACACAAATGGATGAAGGCAAGGAAGTATGAATATGTACATGTGTATGCACGTAATGTCTGCGTATGTGTATGTATATGTGCATATGTCGGCAATTTTTCTGTATGTCGTAAAAGGTGACTAAAAGAGGAGGGAGTGGGGGCTGGAAATCCTCCCCTCTCGTTTTTAATTTTCCGAAAGGAGGAACACAAAAGGGGGTCAAGTGAGGATATTCTCTCTACAGCTCAGTACTCTGTTCTTAACGCTACATCGCTAGCATGGGAAATGGTGAATATGTATGAAAAGAAAAATATATATATAATATTCATTTTGCTTTGTCGCTGTCTCTCACATTAGTGAGGTAGCGCAAGGAAACAGACGAAAGAATGGCCCAACCCACCCACATACACATGTATATACATACACGTCCACACACGCAAATATACATACCTATACATCTCAACGTATACATATATATACACACACAGACATATACATATATACACATGTACATAATTCATACTGTCTGCCTCTATTCACTTCCATCGCCACCCCGCCATACATGAAATAACAGCCCCCTCCCCCCTCATGTGTGCGAGGTAGCGCTAGGAAGACAACAAAGGCCACATTCGTTCACACTCAGTCTCTAGCTGTCATGTATATAATGCAACAAAACCACAGCTCCCTTTCCACATCCAGGCCCCACACAACTTTCTATGGTTTACCCCAGACGCTTCACATGCCCTGGTTCAATCCATTGACAGCACGCCGACCTCGGTATACCACATCGTTCCAATTCACCCTATTCCTTGCACGCCTTTCACCCTCCTGCATGTTGAGGCCCCGATCACTCAAAATCTTTTTCACTCCATCTTTCCACCTCCAATTCTGTCTCCCACTTCTCCTCGTTCCCTCCACCTCTGACACATATATTCTCTTGGTCAATCTTTCCTCACTCATTCTCTCCATGTGACCAAACCATTTCAAAACACACTCTTCTGCTCTCTCAACCACACTCTCTTTATTACCACACATCTCTCTTACCCTATTACTACTTACTCGATCAAATCACTTCACACCACATATTGTCCTCAAACATCTCATTTCCAGCAAATGCACCCCCCTGTGCACAACTCTATCCATAGCCCATGCCTTGCAACCATACAAAATTGTTGGAACCACTATTCCTTCAAACATACCCATTTTTGCTTTCCGAGATAATGTTCTCGACTTCCACACATTCTTCAACACTCCCAGAATTTTCACCCCCTCCCCCACCCTATGATTCACTTCCGCTTCCATGGTTCCATCCGTTGCCAAATCCACTCCCAGATATCTAAAACACTTCACTTCCTCCAGATTTTCTCCATTTAAACTCACCTCCCAATTGACTTGACCCTCAACCCTACCGTACCTAACAACCTTGCTCTTATTCACATTTACTCACAACTTTCTTCTTTCACACAATTTACCAAACTCAGTCACCAGCTTCTGGTTTCTCACATAAATCAGCCACCAGTGCTGTATCATCAGTGAACAACAACTGACTCACTTCCCAAGCTCTCTCATCCACAACAGACTGCATACTTGCCCCTCTTTCTAAAACTCTTGCATTCACCTCCCTAACAATCCCATCCATAAGCAAATTAAACAACCTTGGAGACATCACACACCCCTGCCGCAAACCTAAATTTACTGAGAACCAATCACTTTCCTCTCTTCCTACACATACACAAGCCTTACATCCTCGATAAAAACTTTTCACTGCTTCTAACAACTTGCCTCCCACACCATATATTCTTAATACCTTCCACAGAGCATCTCTATAAACTCTATCATATGCCTTCTCCAGATCCATAAATGCTACATACAAAATCATTTGCTTTTCTAAGTTTTTCTAACATACATTCTTCAAAGCAAACACCTGATTCACACATTCTTTACCACTTCTGAAACCACACTACTCTTCCACAATCTGATGCTCTGTACATGCCTTCACCCTCTCAATCAATACCCTCCCATATAATTTACCAGGAATACTCAACAAACTTATACCTCTGTAATTTGAGCACTCACCTTTGTCCCCTTTGCCTTTGTACAATGGCACTATGCAAGCATTCCGCCAATTCTCAGGCACCTCACCATGAATCATACATACATTAAATAACTTTACCAACCAGTCAACAATACAGTCACCCCCTTTTTTAATACATTCCACTGCAATGCCATCCAAACCCGCCACCTTACCGGCTTTCATCTTCCGCAAAGCTTTTACTACCTCTTCTCTGTTTACCAAATCATTTTCCCTAACCCTCTCACTTTGCACACCACCTCGACCAAAACACCCTATAGCTGCCACTCTAACATCAATCACATTCAGCAAACCTTCAAAATACTCACTCCATCTCCTTCTCACATCACCACTACTTGTTATCACCTCCCCATTAACCCCCTTCACTGAAGTTCCCATTTGTTCCCTTGTCTTACGCACTTTATTTACCTCCTTCCAAAACATCTTTTTATTCTCCCTAAAATTAAATTATACACTCTAATCCCAACTCTCATTTGCCCTCTTTTTCACCTCTTGCAACTTTCTCTTGACCTCCTGCCTCTTTCTTTTATACATCTCCCACTCATCTGCATTATTTCCCTGCAAAAACCGTCCAAATGCCTCTCTCTTCTCTTTCACTAATAACCTTACTTCTTCATCCCATCACTCACTACCCTTTCTAATCTGCCCACCTCCCACGCTTCTCATGCCACAAGCATCTTTTGCGCAAGCCATCACTGCTTCCCTAAATACATCCCATTCCTCCCCCACTCCCCTTACTTCCTTTGTTCTCACCTTTTTCCATTCTGTACTCAGTCTCTCCTGGTACTTCTTCACACAAGTCTCCTTCCCAAGTTCACTTACTCTCACCACTCTCTTCACCCCAACATTCTCTCTACTTTTCTGAAAACCTCTACAAATCTTCACCTTTGCCTCCACAAGATAATGATTAGACATCCCTCCAGTTGCACCTCTCAGCACATTAACATCCAAAAGTCTCTCTTTCACGCGCCTATCAATTAACATGTAATCCAATAACGCTCTCTGGCCATCTCTCCTACTTACATACGTATACTTATGTATTTTTTTTTTTTCATACTATTTGCTATTTCCCGCTTTTTAAACAAGGTATTCCCAATCACCAGTCTTTTTTCAGCACATAAATGCACAAGCTCTTCACCATTTCCATTTACAACACTGAACACCCCCATGTATACCAATTATTCCCTCAACTGCCACATTACTCACCTTTGCATTCAAATCACCCATCACTATGACCCAGTCTCGTGCATCAAAACCACTAACACTCTCATTCAGCTGCTCCCAAAACACTTGCCTCTCATGATCTTTCTTCTCATGCCCAGGTGCATATGCACCAATAATCACCCATCTCTCTCCATCAACTTTCAGTTTTGCCTACATGAATCTAGAGTTTACTCTCTTACACTGTATCACATACTCCCACCACTCATGTTTCAGGAGTAGTGCTACTCCTTCCCTTGCTCTTGTCCTCTCACTAAGCCCTGACTTTACTCCCAAGACATTCCCAAACCACTCTTCTCCTTTACCCTTGAGCTTCATTTCACTCAGAGCCAAAACATCCAGGTTCCTTTCCTGAAACGTACTACCTATGTCTATAAATATATATTAATTATATTTCTATATCTATTATACTTAGTAGCTGTCTCCTACATTAGTGAGGTAGCACAAGGAAACAGATGAAAGAATGGCCCAACCCACCCAAATACACATGTATAAACATAAACGCCCTCACACGCACATATACATACCAATGCATTTCAATGAATACATCATACTTGAACATACAAAGACATACATACATGCACATGTACATATCCATACTTGTTGCCTTCATCCATTCCTGTTACCACCCCGCCACACATGAAATGGCACCCCCTCACCCCGCGTGCAGGCAAGGAAAAGCTAGGAAACGACAACAGAGGCCACTTTTGTTCACATTATGTCTCAAGCTGTCATGTATAATGCAACAAGACCACAGCTCCCTCTCCACGTCCAGGTCCCACAAAACTTTCCATGGTTTACCCCAGACGTTTCACATGCCCTGGTTCAATCCATTAAAAGCACGTCGACCTCGGCATACCACATCATTCCAATTCACTCTATTCCTTGCATGCCTTTTACTCTCCTGTATGTTTGGGCCACGATCGTTCAAAATCTTTTTCACTCCATCCTTCCAACTCAGTCACTAACTTCTGCAGTTTCTCACCCAAATCAGCCATCAGTGCTGTAACATCAGCGAATGACAACTGACTCACTTTCAAGCTCTCTCATCCACAACAGACTGCATACTTACACCTCTCTCCAAAACTCTTGTATTCACCTCCCTAACAACCCCATCCATTAACAAATTAAACAACCATGGAGACATCACACATACTTGCCACAAACCGACACTCACTGGGAACCAATCACTTTCCTCTCTTCTTACTCATACACATGCTTTACATCCTCGATAAAAACTTTTCACTACTTCTAGCAACTTACCTACCACAACATATACTCTTAATACCTTCCACAAGGCATCTCTATCATATGCCTTCTCCAGATCCATAAATGCTACATACAAATCCATTTGTTTTTCTAAGTATTTCTCGCATACATTCTTCAAAGTATATACCTGATCCACACATCCACTACCACTTCCCAAATCTGATGCTCTGTACATGCCTTCACCCTCTCAATCAATGCCCTCCCATATAATTTCCCAGAAATACTCAACAAACTTATGCCTTTGTAATTTGAGCACTAACCTTTATCCTCTTTGCCTTTGTACAATGGCACTATGCAAGAATTCTGCCAATCCTCAGGCTCTTCACCATGAACCATACATACACTGAATATCCTCACCAACCAGTCAACAACAGAAACACCCCCTTTTTTTTTATAAATTCCACTGCAATACCATCCAAACCCGCTGCTTTGCTGGCTTTCATCTTCCGCAAAGCTTTCACTACCTCTTCTTTGTTCACCAAATCATTCTCCCAGACCCTCTCACTTCGCACACCAATCTCGACCAAAACATCCTATATCTGCCACACTATCATCAAACACATTCTACAAACCTTCAAAATACTCACTCCATCTCCCTCTCACTTCACCACTACTTGTTATTACCTCTCCATTTGCCCATTCACCGATGTTCCCATTTGTTCTCATGTCTTACACACTTTATTTACCTCCTTCCAAAACATCTTTTTATTCTCACCTCAACTCTCAGCTGCCCTCTTTTTCACCTCTTGTACCTTTCTCTTGATCTCTTGCCTCTTTCTTTATTATATCTCCCAGTCATTTGCACTATTTCCCTGCAAAAATTGCCCAAATGCCTCTCTCTTTTCTTTCACTAACAATCTCACTTCTTCACCCCACTACTCACTACCCTTTCTAATCTCCCCACCTTCCACCTTTCTCATGCCACAGGCATCTTTTGCACAAGCCATCAATGCTTCCCTAAATACATCCCATTCCTCCACCAGTCCCGTTACATCATTTGCTCTCATCTTTTTCCACTCTGCACTCAATCTCTCCTGGTACTTCCTCACACAAGTCTCCTTTCAAAGCTCACTTACTCTCACCATTCTCTTCACCCAAACTATTCTCATCTTTTCTGAAAACCTCTATATAACTTCACCTTTGCCTCCACAAGATAATGATCAGACATCCCTCCAGTTGCACCTCTCAGCACATTAACATCCAAAAGTCTCTCTTTCATGCACCTATCAATTAACACATAATCCAATAGCACTCTCTGGCCATCTCTCCTACTTACATACGTGTACTTATGTATATCTCTCTTTTTGAACCAGGTATTCCCAATCACCAGTCCTTTTTCAGCACACAAATCTACAAGCTCTTCACCATTTCCATTTACAACACTGAACACCCCATGTGCACAAATTACACCCTCAACTGCTACATTACTCACCTTTGCATTCAAATCACCCATCACTATAACCCGGTTTCGTGCATCAAAGCTGCCAACACAGTCGCTCAGCTGCTCCCGTAACACTTGCCTCTCATGATCTTCCCATGACAAGGTGCATAGTCACCAATAAACACCAATCTCTCTCCATCCACTTTCATTTCTACCCATATCAATCTAAAGTTTACTTTCTTACACTCCCACAACTCCTGCTTCTGGAGTAGTGCTACTCCTTCACTTGCTCTTGTCCTCTCACCAACTCCCAAAACATTTGCAAACAACTCTTCCCTTTTACTCATGAGCTTCATTTCACTCAGAGCCAAAACATCCAAGTTCCATTCCTCAAACATACTACCTATCTCTCCTTTTATCTCAACTTGGTTACATCCACACGCATTTAGACAACCCAATCTGAGCCTTCAAGGAGGATGAGCACTCCCTGCATGACTCCTACACATATTTGATATACTTTTTTGCTGTCTCCTACGTTAATGAGGTAGCACAAGGAAACAGATGAAAGAATGGCCCAACTTACACATGCACATATACATACCTATACATTTCAATGTATACATATATAGACACACACAGACATATACATATGTACACATGCACATCATTTATACTTGCTGCCTTTATTCATTCCTGTCGCCATCCTGCCAGACATGAAATGACATCTACCTCCCCCCGCATGCACGTGAGGTAGCCTTTGTTGTCTTTTCCTAGTGCAACCTCATACGCATGCGGGAGGAGGGGGTTGTCATTTCATGTGTGGTGAGGCGGCAACAGGAATAAATAAAGGTAGCAAGTATGAATTATGTACATGTATATGTCTGTGTATGTATATATATGTATACGTTGAAATGTATGTGAGAAACACTAAGAAAAGCAAATGGATTTGTATGTAGCATCTATGGTTCTGGAGAAGGAATATGATAGAGGTGATAGAGATGCTCTGTGGAGGGTATTAAGAATATATGATGTGGGAGGCCAGTTGTTAGAAGCAGTGAAAAGTTTTTATCGAGGATGTAAGGCATTTGTACTTGTAGGAAGAGAGGAAAGCGACTGGTTCTCAGTGAATGTTGGTTTGCGGCAGGGATGCGTGACGTCTCCATGGTTATCTAATTTGTTTATGGATGGGGTTGTTAGGGAGGTGAATGCAAGAGTTTTGGAAAGAGGGGCGAATATGCAGTCTGTTGTGGATGAGAGAGCTTGGGAAGTGAGTCAGTTGTTGTTCGCTGATGATACAGTGCTGGTGGCTGATTCGGGTGAGAAACTGCAGAAGCCGGTGACTGAGTTTGGTAAAGTGTGTGAAAGAAGAAAGCTGAGGATAAATATGAATAAGAGCAAGGTTATTAGGTACAGTAGGGTTGAGGGACAAGTCAACTGGAAGGTAAGTTTGAATGGAGAAAAACTGGAGGAAGTGAAGTGTTTTAGATATCTGGGAGTGGATTTGGCAGCGGAAGGAACCATGGAAACAGAAGTGAATCATAGGATGGGGGAGGGGGTGAAAGTTCTGGGAGCGTTGGAAAATGTGTGGAAGTCGAGAACGTTATCTTGGAGAGCAAAGATGGGTATGTTTGAAGGGACAGGGGTTCCAACAATGTTATATGGTTGCGAAGCGTGGGCTATAGATAGAGTTGTGCGGAGGAGGGTGGATGTGCTGGAAATGAGATGTTTGAGGACAATATGTGGTGAGAAGTGGTTTGACCGAGTAAGTAATGAAAGGGCAAGAGAGATGTTTGGTAATAAAAAGAGTGTGGTTGAGAGAGCAGGAGAAGGTGTTTTGAAATGGTTTGGTCACATGGAGAGAATGAGAGATGAAAGATCGACAAAGAGGATACATGTGTCAGAGGTGGAGGGAATGAGGAGAAGTGGGAGACCAAACTGGAGGTGGAATGATAAAGTGAAAAAGATTTTGAGCGATCGGGGCCTGAACATGCAGGAGGGTGAAAGGCGTGCAAGGAATAGAGTGAATTGGAACGATGTGGTATAACAGGGTCGATGTGCTGTAAACGGATTGAACCAGGACATGTGAAGCATCTGGGGTAAGCCATGGAAAGTTTTGTGGGGCCTGGATGTGGAAAGGGAGCTGTGGTTTTGGTGCTTTATATATGACAGCTAGAGACTGAGTGTGAACAAACATGGCCTTTGTTGTCTTTTCCTAGAGCTACCTCATGCACACATGTGGGGGAAGGGGTCTTCATTTCATGTGTGGTAGGTGGCGACGGGAATGAATAAAGGCAGACAGTATGAATTATGTACATGTGTATATATGTATATGTCTGTGTGTGTATGTATATATATGTATATGTTGAGATGTATAGGTACGTATATGTGCATGTGTGGACGTGTATGTATATACATGCGTATGTGGGTGGATTGGGCCATTCTTTCATCTGTTTCCTTACTCTACCTTGCTAATGCGGGAGACAGCGACAAAGTATAATGAATAAATAAATACTTTGAAATGTATAGGTATGTATATGTGTGTGTGTGGACGTGTATGTATATACATGTGTATGTATGTGGGTTGGGCCATTCTTTCGTCTGCTTCCTTGCGCTACCTCGGTAATGCGGGAAACAGTGACAATGTATACTAATATAGTATAATAATAATAATAATATATATATATATATATATATATATATATATATATATATATATATATATATTTTTTTTTTATACTTTGTCGCTGTCTCCCGCGTTTGCGAGGTAGCGCAAGGAAACAGACGAAAGAAATGGCCCAACCCCCCCATACACATGTATATACATACGTCCACACACGCAAATATACATACCTACACAGCTTTCCATGGTTTACCCCAGACGCTTCACATGCCTTGATTCAATCCACTGACAGCACGTCAACCCCGGTATACCACATCGCTCCAATTCACTCTATTCCTTGCCCTCCTTTCACCCTCCTGCATGTTCAGGCCCTGATCACACAAAATCTTTTTCACTCCATCTTTCCACCTCCAATTTGGTCTCCCTCTTCTCCTCGTTCCCTCCACCTCCGACACATATATCCTCTTCGTCAATCTTTCTTCACTCATTCTCTCCATGTGCCCAAACCACTTCAAAACACCCTCTTCTGCTCTCTCAACCACGCTCTTTTTATTTCCACACATCTCTCTTACCCTTACGTTACTCACTCGATCAAACCACCTCACACCACACATTGTCCTCAAACATCTCATTTCCAGCACATCCATCCTCCTGCGCACAACTCTATCCATAGCCCACGCCTCGCAACCATACAACATTGTTGGAACCACTATTCCTTCAAACATACCCATTTTTGCTTTCCGAGATAATGTTCTCGACTTCCATACATTCTTCAAGGCCCCCAGAATTTTCGCCCCCTCCCCCACCCTATGATCCACTTCCGCTTCCATGGTTCCATCCGCTGCCAGATCAACTCCCAGATATCTAAAACACTTCACTTCCTCCAGTTTTTCTCCGTTCAAACTCACCTCCCAATTGACTTGACCCTCAACCCTACTGTACCTAATAACCTTGCTCTTATTCACATTTACTCTTAACTTTCTTCTTCCACACACTTTACCAAACTCAGTCACCAACTTCTGCAGTTTCTCACATGAATCAGCCACCAGCGCTGTATCATCAGCGAACAACAACTGACTCACTTCCCAAGCTCTCTCATCCACAACAGACTTCATACTTGCCCCTCTTTCCAAAACTCTTGCAAACTACTATTCCTTCAAACATACCCATTTTTGCTTTCCGAGATAATTTTCTCGACTTCCACACATTCTTCAAGGCCCCCAGAATTTTCGCCCCCTCCCCCACCCTATGATCCACTTCCGCTTCCATGGTTCCATCCGCTGCCAGATCCACTCCCAGATATCTAAAACACTTCACTTCCTCCAGTTTTTCTCCATTCAAAGTCACCTCCCAATTGACTTGACCCTCAACCCTACTGTACCTAATAACCTTGCTCTTATTCACATTTACTCACAACTTTTTTCTTTCACACACTTTACCAAACTCAGTCACCAGCTTCTGCAGTTTCTCACATGAATCAGCCACCAGCGCTGTATCATCAGCGAACAACAACTGACTCACTTCCCAAGCTCTCTCATCCACAACAGACTTCATACTTGCCCCTCTTTCCAAAACTCTTGCAAACTACTATTCCTTCAAACATACCCATTTTTGCTTTCCGAGATAATGTTCTCGACTTCCACACATTCTTCAAGGCCCCCAGAATTTTCGCCCCCTCCCCCACCCTATGATCCACTTCCGCTTCCATGGTTCCATCCGCTGCCAGATCCACTCCCAGATATCTAAAACACTTCACTTCCTCCAGTTTTTCTCCATTCAAACTTACCTCCCAATTGACTTGACCCTCAACCCTACTGTACCTAATAACCTTGCTCTTATTTACATTTACTCACAACTTTTTTCTTTCAAACACTTTACCAAACTCAGTCACCAGCTTCTGCAGTTTCTCACATGAATCAGCCACCAGCGCTGTATCATCAGCGAACAACAACTGACTCACTTCCCAAGCTCTCTCATCCACAACAGACTTCATACTTGCCCCTCTTTCCAAAACTCTTGCATTTACCTCCCTAACAACCCCATTCATAAACAAATCAAATAACCATGGGGACATCACACACCCCTGCCGCAAACCTACATTCACTGAGAACCAATCACTTTCCTCTCTTCCTACACGTACACATGCCTTACATCCTCGATAAAAACTTTTCACTGCTTCTAGCGATGCATACTTAGAAAAACAGATGACTTGCAGGAAGCATTCATGGATCTGGACAAGGAATATGATATAGTTGACAGAGATGCTTTGTGGAAGGTATCAAGAGTATATGGTGTGGGAGGCAAGTTGTTAGAAGCAGTGAAAAGTTTTTATCGAGGATGTAAGGCATGTGTACGTGTAGGAAGAGAGGAAAGTGATTGGTTCTCAGTGAATGTAGGTTTGCGGCAGGGGTGTGTGATGTCTCCATGGTTGTTTAATTTGTTTATGGATGGGGTTGTTAGGGAGGTGAATGCAAGAGTTTTGGAAAGAGGGGCAAATATGAAGTCTGTTGTGGATGAGAGAGCTTGGGAAGTGAGTCAGTTGTTGTTCGCTGATGATACAGCGCTGGTGGCTGATTCATGTGAGAAACTGCAGAAGCTGGTGACTGAGTTTGGTAAAGTGTGTGAAAGAAGAAAGTTAAGAGTAAATGTGAATAAGAGCAAGGTTATTAGGTACAGTAGGGTTGAGGGTCAAGTCAATTGGGAGGTGAGTTTGAATGGAGAAAAACTGGAGGAAGTGAAGTGTTTTAGATATCTGGGAGGGGATCTGGCAGCGGATGGAAACATGGAAGCGGAAGTGGATCATAGGGTGGGGGAGGGGGCGAAAATTCTGGGAGCCTTGAAGAATGTGTGGAAGTCGAGAACATTATCTCGGAAAGCAAAAATGGGTATGTTTGAAGGAATAGTGGTTCCAACAATGTTGTATGGTTGCGAGGCGTGGACTATGGATAGAGTTGTGCGCAGGAGGGTGGATGTGCTGGAAATGAGATGTTTGAGGACAATGTGTGGTGTGAGGTGGTTTGATCGAATAAGTAATGAAAGGGTAAGAGAGATGTGTGGAAATAAAAAGAGCGTGGTTGAGAGAGCAGAAGAGGGTGTTTTGAAATGGTTTGGTCACATGGAGAGAATGAGTGAGGAAAGATTGACCAAGAGGATATATGTGTCGGAGGTGGAGGGAACGAGAGAAGAGGGAGACCAAATTGGAGGTGGAAAGATGGAGTGAAAAAGATTTTGTGTGATCGGGGCCTGAACATGCAGGAGGGTGAAAGGAGGGCAAGGAATAGAGTGAATTGAGCAATGTGGTATACCGGGGTTGACGTGCTGTCAGAGGATTGAATCAAGCATGTGAAGCGTCTGGGGTAAACCATGGAAAGCTGTGTAGGTATGTATAATTTGCGTGTGTGGACGTATGTATATACATGTGTATGGGGGTGGGTTGGGCCATTTCTTTCGTCTGTTTCCTTGCCCTACCTCGCAAACGCGGGAGACAGCGTCAAAAAAAAAAAAAAAAAAAAAAAAAAATATATATATAATTTATTCATAAATGCTCCATACAAATCCATTTGCTTTTCTACGTATTTCTCACATATATTCTTCAAAGCAAACACCTGATTCACACATCCTCTACCACTTCTGAAACCACACTGCTCTTCCCCAATCTGATGCTCTGTACATGCCTTCACCCTCTCAATCAATACCCTCCCATATAATTCCAGGAATACTCAACAAACTTATACCTCTGTAATTTGAGCACTCACTCTTATCCCCTTTGCCTTTGTACAATGGCACTATGCACGCATTCCGCCAATCCTCAGGCACCTCACCATGAGTCATACATACATTAAATAACCTTACCAACCAGTCAACAATACAGTCACCCCCTTTTTTTATAAATTCCACTGCAATACCATCCAAGCCTGCTGCCTCTCCGGCTCTTTCATCTTCCGCACAGCTTTTACTACCTCTTCTCTGTTTACCAAATCATTTTCCCTAACCCTCGCACTTTGCACACCACCTCGACCAAAACACCCTATATCTGCTACTCTATCATCAAACACATTCAACAAACCTTCAAAATACTCACTCCATCTCCTTCTCACATCACCACTACTTGTTATCACCTCCCCATTTGCACCCTTCACTGAAGTTCCCATTTGTTACCTTGTCTTATGCACTTTATTTACCTCCTTCCAGAACATCTTTTTATTCTCCCTAAAATTTAATGATACTCTCTCCCCAAACTCTCATTTATGGATCTGGAGAAGGCATATGATAGAGTTGATAGAGATGCTCTGTGGAAGGTATTAAGAATATATGTGTGGGAGGCAAGTTGTTAGAAGCAGTGAAAAGTTTTTATCGAGGATGTAAGGCATGTGTACGTGTAGGAAGAGAGGAAAGTGATTGGTTCTCAGTGAATGTAGGTTTGCGGCAGGGGTGTGTGATGTCTCCATGGTTGTTTAATTTGTTTATGGATGGGGTTGTTAGGGAGGTGAATGCAAGAGTTTTGGAAAGAGGGGCAAGTATGAAGTCTCTTGGGGATGAGAGAGCTTGGGAAGTGAGTCAGTTGTTGTTCGCTGATGATACAGCGCTGGTGGCTGATTCATGTGAGAAACTGCAGAAGCTGGTGACTGAGTTTGGTAAAGTGTGTGAAAGAAGAAAGTTAAGAGTAAATGTGAATAAGAGCAAGGTTATTAGGTACAGTAGGGTTGAGGGTCAAGTCAATTGGAGGTGAGTTTGAATGGAGAAAAACTGGAGGAAGTGAAGTGTTTCAGATATCTGGGAGTGGATCTGGCAGCGGATGGAACCATGGAAGCGGAAGTGGATCATAGGGTGGGGGAGGGGGCGAAAATTCTGGGAGCCTTGAAGAATGTGTGGAAGTCGAGAACATTATCTCGGAAAGCAAAAATGGGTATGTTTGAAGGATAGTGGTTCCAACAATGTTGTATGGTTGCGAGGCGTGGACTATGGATAGAGTTGTGCGCAGGAGGATGGATGTGCTGGAAATGAGATGTTTGAGACAATGTGTGGTGTGAGGTGGTTTGATCGAGTAAAGTAATGTAAGGGTAAGAGAGATGTGTGGAAATAAAAAGAGCGTGGTTGAGAGAGCAGAAGAGGGTGTTTTGAAATGGTTTGGTCACATGGAGAGAATGAGTGAGGAAAGATTGACCAAGAGGATATACGTGTCGGAGGTGGAGGGAACGAGGAGAAGAGGGAGACCAAATTGGAGGTGGAAAGATGGAGTGAAAAAGATTTTGTGTGATCGGGGCCTGAACATGCAGGAGGGTGAAAGGAGGGCAAGGAATAGAGTGAATTGGAGCGATGTGGTTATACCGGGGTTGACGTGCTGTCAGTGGATTGAATCAAGGCTGTGAAGCGTCTGGGGTAAACCATGGAAAGCTGTGTAGGTATGTATAATTTGCGTGTGTGGACGTATGTATATACATGAGTATGGGGGTGGGTTGGATATATATATATATATATATATATTTTTTTTTATACTTTGTCGCTGTCTCCCGCGTTTGCGAGGTAGCGCAAGGAAACAGACGAAAGAAATGGCCCAACCCCCCCATACACATGTATATACATACGTCCACACACGCAAATATACATACCTACACAGCTTTCCATGGTTTACCCCAGACGCTTCACATGCCTTGATTCAATCCACTGACAGCACGTCAACCCCGGTATACCACATCGCTCCAATTCACTCTATTCCTTGCCCTCCTTTCACCCTCCTGCATGTTCAGGCCCTGATCACACAAAATCTTTTTCACTCCATCTTTCCACCTCCAATTTGGTCTCCCTCTTCTCCTCGTTCCCTCCACCTCCGACACATATATCCTCTTCGTCAATCTTTCTCACTCATTCTCTCCATGTGCCCAAACCACTTCAAAACACCCTCTTCTGCTCTCTCAACCACGCTCTTTTTATTTCCACACATCTCTCTTACCCTTACGTTACTCACTCGATCAAACCACCTCACACCACACATTGTCCTCAAACATCTCATTTCCAGCACATCCATCCTCCTGCGCACAACTCTATCCATAGCCCACGCCTCGCAACCATACAACATTGTTGGAACCACTATTCCTTCAAACATACCCATTTTTGCTTTCCGAGATAATGTTCTCGACTTCCACACATTCTTCAAGGCCCCCAGAATTTTCGCCCCCTCCCCCACCCTATCATCCACTTCCGCTTCCATGGTTCCATCCGCTGCCAGATCCACTCCCAGATATCTAAAACACTTCACTTCCTCCAGTTTTTCTCCGTTCAAACTCACCTCCCAATTGACTTGACCCTCAACCCTACTGTACCTAATAACCTTGCTCTTATTCACATTTACTCTTAACTTTCTTCTTCCACACACTTTACCAAACTCAGTCACCAGCTTCTGCAGTTTCTCACATGAATCAGCCACCAGCGCTGTATCATCAGCGAACAACAACTGACTCACTTCCCAAGCTCTCTCATCCCCAACAGACTTCATACTTGCCCCTCTTTCCAAAACTCTTGCAAACTACTATTCCTTCAAACATACCCATTTTTTGCTCTACGAGATAACGTTCTCTCTTTCCACATATTCTTCATCACTCCCAGAACCTTGTCCCTTGCCCCCTTGCCCAGCCTAAGACTCACTTCTGCTTCTGTGGTTCCATTCCTTGCTAAGTCTGCTCCTAGACATCTAAAACACTTCACCTCCTCCAATTTTTCTCTATTCAATTTTTCATCCTAATCAACTTGTACCTCAATCCTGCTCACCCTAAGAACCTTGCTCTTATTCACATTTACTCTTAATTTTCTCTTTCCCCACACTTTTCCAAACTCAGTCACCAACTTCTGTCATTCCCCACTCACATCAGCAAACAACACCTGACTCACTTCCCAGGCCTTCTCATCCCCAACAGACTGCATACTTGCCCCTCTCTACAAAACTCTTGCAATTACCTCCCTAACAACCCCATTCATAAACAAATCAAATAACCATGGGGACATCACACACCCCTACCGGAGACCAACCATCACCGGGAACTGGTCACTCTTCTCTTCCTGCTAGCACACATGCCTTACATCCTTGGTAAAACTTTTCACTGCATCTAATCCAACACCATATACTCTTAAGACCTTCCACAAACCGTGTCTATCAACTCTGTTCACATGCCTTCTCCAGATCCATAAATGCTACATACAAATCCATCTGTTTTTCTAAATATTTCTCACACATTCTTCAAAACTGACAACTGATTCACACATCCTCTACCACTTCTGAAACCACACTGCTTTTCCCCAATCTCATGCTCTATACATGCCTTCACCCTCTCAATCAATACCCTCCCATATAATTTCCCAGGAATACTCTACAAACTTATGCCTCTGTAGTTTGAGCATCCACCTTTATCCCCTTTGCCTTTGTACAGTGGCACTGTACATGCATTCCACCAATCTTTAGGCACTTCATACCGAACCATACATACAATGAATATCCCTAACAACCAATCAACCACATAATCACCCCCTTTATCAATAAATTCCGCTGCGATACCATCCAAATCCAATGCCTTGCTGTATTTCATCTTCTGCAAGACTTTCACCACCTCTTCTCTCTTAACCAAACCATTTTCCCTGACCCTCTCACTTTGCACACCACCCTCACCAAAACAACCTACATCTGCCACCCTATCATCAAACACATTCAACAAGCCTTCAAAATACTCACTCCATCTCCTCACTTCTTCACTACCTATTATCACTTCCCCCCTTCACTGATGTTCCCAATTGTTCACTTGTCTTTTGCACATCATTTTCCTTCTTCCAAAACATCTTTTTATTCTCCCTAAAATTTAATGATGCTCTATCAACGCAACTCTCATTTGCCCTCTTTTTCAACCCCTGCACCCTCCTTTTATACATCTCCCAGTTAATTTGCACTCGTTCCTTGTAAGTACTGTCCAAATGCCTCTCTTTTCTCTTTCACTACTTCTTCAGCCCACCATTCACTACTCTTTCTAATATGACCACCTCCCACCTTTCTCATGCCATATGCATCTTTTGCACATGCCATCACCGTTTCCCTAAATACATCCCATTCCTGACCCACTCCCTTCACATCCATTGCTCTCACTTTTTTGCCATTCTACATAAATCTCTTCTGGTACTTCCCCACAAAAATCTCTTCTGGTACTTCCTCACAAAAGCCTCCTCTCTAAGCTCATTTACTCTCACCACTCTCTTTTCCCCAACATTCTCTCTATTTTTTTTGAAAATCTTAGCAAATCTTCACCTTTGCCTCTCCAGCTGCCCCTCTCAGGAAATTCACGTCCAAAAGTCTCTCTTTTACACGCCCATAAGGTAACACGTAATCCAACAATGGCCTTTGACCATCTCTCCTACTCGTATATGTATACTTATGTATGTCTCTCTTTTCAATTTGTTTATGGATGGGGTGGCTAGGGAGGTGAATGCAAGAGTTTTGGAGAGAAGGGCAAGTATGAAGTCTGTTCTGGATGAAAGGGTTTGCAAAGTGAGTCAGTTGTTGTTTGCTGATGATACAGTGCTGGTGGCTGATTCAGGTTAGACACTGCAGAAGTTGGTGACTGAGTTTGGTAAAGTGTGTGAAAGAAGAACGTGGAGAGTATATGTGAATAAGAGCAAGGTTATTAGGTTTAGTGGGCTTGAGGGATAAGTTAATTGGGATGTGGGTTTGCATGGAGGAAAACTGGAGGGAGTGAAGTGTTTTAGATATCTGGAGTGGACTTAGCAGCATGATGGAACCATGGAAGTGGAAGTGAGTCACGGAGTGGGGGAGTGGATAAAGGTTCTGGGAGCGATGAAGAATATGTGGAAGGTAAGAACATCATCTGAGAGAGCAAAAATGGGTATATTTGAAGGAATAGTAGTTCCACTAATATTATATGATTGTGAGGCATTGGCTATAGATAGGGTTGTACACAGGAGGGTGGATGTGTTGAAAATGAAATGCTTGAGGACAATATGTGGTGTGAGGTTGTTTGATTAAGTAATGAAAGGGTAAGAGAGATGTGTACAAATAAATAGAAAGTGGTTGAGAGAGCAGAATATGGTGTGTTGAAATGATTTGGACATATGGAGAGAATGAATGAGGACAGATTGACAAAAAGGAAATATATGTTGGAGGTGGAGGGAAGAACTAGAAGCAGAGGACCAAATTGGAGAGAATGAGAGAGGAAAGGTTGACATAGAGGATATATGTGTCAGAGGTGGAAGGAACAAGGAGACGTGGGAAACTAAACTGGAGGTGGAAGGATGAAAAGAAAACAATTTTGAGCAATCGGTGCCTGATCATACAGGAGGGTGAAAGGCTTGCAAGGAAGAGTGAATTGGAATGATGTGGTATACCAGGGTCGACATGCTACCAATGGACTGAACTAGGGCATGTGAAACATTTGGGGTAAACCATGGAAAGGTCTGTGGGGCCTGGATGTGGATTGGGAGCTATATATATATATATATATATATATATATATATATATATATATATATATATATATATATATATACTTCCATTGTTCTCACCTTTTTCCATTCTGTACTCAGTCTCTCCTGGTACTTCCTCACACAAGTCTCCTTCCCAAGTTCACTTACTCTCACCACCCTCTTCACCCCAACATTCACTTATCTTTTCTGGAAACCCATACAAATCTTCACCTTAGCCTCCACAAGATGAAAGCCGGCAAGGCAGCAGGTTTGGATGGTATTGCAGTGGAATTTATTAAAAAAGGGGGTGACTGTATTTTTGACTGGTTGGTAAGGTTATTTAATGTATGTATGACTCATGGTGAGGTGCCTGAGGATTGGCAGAATGCGTGCAAAGTGCCATTGTACAAAGGCAAAGGGGATAAGAGTGAGTGCTCAAATTACAGAGGTATAAGTTTGGTGAGTATTCCTGGCATATTGTATGGGAGGGTATTGATTGAGAGGGTGAAGGCATGTACAGAGCATCAGATTGGGGAAGAGCAGTGTGGTTTCAGAAGTGGTAGAGGATGTGTGGATCAGGTGTTTGCTTTGAAGAATGTATATGAGAAATACCTAGAAAAGCAAATGGATTTGTATGTAGCATTTATGGATCTGGAGAAGGCATATGATAGAGTTGATAGAGATGCTCTGTGGAAGGTATTAAGAATATATGGTGTGGGAGGCAAGTTGTTAGAAGCAGTGAAAAGTTTTTATCGAGGATGTAAGGCATGTGTACGTGTAGGAAGAGAGGAAAGTGATTGGTTCTCAGTGAATGTAGGTTTGCGGCAGGGGTGTGTGATGTCTCCATGGTTGTTTAATTTGTTTATGGATGGGGTTGTTAGGGAGGTGAATGCAAGAGTTTTGGAAAGAGGGGCAAATATGAAGTCTGTTGTGGATGAGAGAGCTTGGGAAGTGAGTCAGTTGTTGTTTGCTGATGATACAGCGCTGGTGGCTGATTCATGTGAGAAACTGCAGAAGCTGGTGACTGAGTTTGGTAAAGTGTGTGAAAGAAGTAAGTTAAGAGTAAATGTGAATAAGAGCAAGGTTATTAGGTACAGTAGGGTTGAGGGTCAAGTCAATTGGGAGGTGAGTTTGAATGGAGAAAAACTGGAGGAAGTGAAGTGTTTTAGATATCTGGGAGGGGATCTGGCAGCGGATGGAAACATGGAAGCGGAAGTGGATCATAGGGTGGGGGAGGGGGCGAAAATTCTGGGAGCCTTGAAGAATGTGTGGAAGTCGAGAACATTATCTCGGAAAGCAAAAATGGGTATGTTTGAAGGAATAGTGGTTCCAACAATGTTGTATGGTTGCGAGGCGTGGACTATGGATAGAGTTGTGCGCAGGAGGGTGGATGTGCTGGAAATGAGATGTTTGAGGACAATGTGTGGTGTGAGGTGGTTTGATCGAGTAAGTAACGTAAGGGTAAGAGAGATGTGTGGAAATAAAAAGAGCGTGGTTGAGAGAGCAGAAGAGGGTGTTTTGAAATGGTTTGGTCACATGGAGAGAATGAGTGAGGAAAGATTGACCAAGAGGATATATGTGTCGGAGGTGGAGGGAACGAGGAGAAGAGGGAGACCAAATTGGAGGTGGAAAGATGGAGTGAAAAAGATTTTGTGTGATCGGGGCCTGAACATGCTGGAGGGTGAAAGGAGGGCAAGGAATAGAGTGAATTGGAGCAATGTGGTATACCGGGGTTGACGTGCTGTCAGAGGATTGAATCAAGGCATGTGAAGCGTCTGGGGTAAACCATGGAAAGCTGTGTAGGTATGTATATTTGAGTGTGTGGACGTATGTATATACATGTGTATGGGGGTGGGTTGGGCCATTTCTTTCGTCTGTTTCCTTGCGCTACCTCGCAAACGCGGGAGACAGCGTCAAAAAAAAAAAAAAAAAAAAAAAAAAAATATATATATATATATATCCATAAATGCTCCATACAAATCCATTTGCTTTTCTACGTATTTCTCACATATATTCTTCAAAGCAAACACCTGATTCACACATCCTCTACCACTTCTGAAACCACACTGCTCTTCCTCAATCTGATGCTCTGTACATGCCTTCACCCTCTCAATCAATACCCTCCCATATAATTTCCCAGGAATACTCAACAAACTTATACCTCTGTAATTTGAGCACTCACTCTTATCCCCTTTGCCTTTGTACAATGGCACTATGCACGCATTCCGCCAATCCTCAGGCACCTCACCATGAGTCATACATACATTAAATAACCTTACCAACCAGTCAACAATACAGTCACCCCCTTTTTTTATAAATTCCACTGCAATACCATCCAAGCCTGCTGCCTTGCCGGCTTTCATCTTCCGCAAAGCTTTTACTACCTCTTCTCTGTTTACCAAATCATTTTCCCTAACCCTCGCACTTTGCACACCACCTCGACCAAAACACCCTATATCTGCTACTCTATCATCAAACACATTCAACAAACCTTCAAAATACTCACTCCATCTCCTTCTCACATCACCACTACTTGTTATCACCTCCCCATTTGCACCCTTCACTGAAGTTCCCATTTGCTCCCTTGTCTTACGCACTTTATTTACCTCCTTCCAGAACATCTTTTTATTCTCCCTAAAATTTAATGATACTCTCTCACCCCAACTCTCATTTATGGATCTGGAGAAGGCATATGATAGAGTTGATAGAGATGCTCTGTGGAAGGTATTAAGAATATATGGTGTGGGAGGCAAGTTGTTAGAAGCAGTGAAAAGTTTTTATCGAGGATGTAAGGCATGTGTACGTGTAGGAAGAGAGGAAAGTGATTGGTTCTCAGTGAATGTAGGTTTGCGGCAGGGGTGTGTGATGTCTCCATGGTTGTTTAATTTGTTTATGGATGGGGTTGTTAGGGAGGTGAATGCAAGAGTTTTGGAAAGAGGGGCAAGTATGAAGTCTCTTGGGGATGAGAGAGCTTGGGAAGTGAGTCAGTTGTTGTTCGCTGATGATACAGCGCTGGTGGCTGATTCATGTGAGAAACTGCAGAAGCTGGTGACTGAGTTTGGTAAAGTGTGTGAAAGAAGAAAGTTAAGAGTAAATGTGAATAAGAGCAAGGTTATTAGGTACAGTAGGGTTGAGGGTCAAGTCAATTGGGAGGTGAGTTTGAATGGAGAAAAACTGGAGGAAGTGAAGTGTTTCAGATATCTGGGAGTGGATCTGGCAGCGGATGGAACCATGGAAGCGGAAGTGGATCATAGGGTGGGGGAGGGGGCGAAAATTCTGGGAGCCTTGAAGAATGTGTGGAAGTCGAGAACATTATCTCGGAAAGCAAAAATGGGTATGTTTGAAGGAATAGTGGTTCCAACAATGTTGTATGGTTGCGAGGCGTGGACTATGGATAGAGTTGTGCGCAGGAGGATGGATGTGCTGGAAATGAGATGTTTGAGGACAATGTGTGGTGTGAGGTGGTTTGATCGAGTAAGTAATGTAAGGGTAAGAGAGATGTGTGGAAATAAAAAGAGCGTGGTTGAGAGAGCAGAAGAGGGTGTTTTGAAATGGTTTGGTCACATGGAGAGAATGAGTGAGGAAAGATTGACCAAGAGGATATACGTGTCGGAGGTGGAGGGAACGAGGAGAAGAGGGAGACCAAATTGGAGGTGGAAAGATGGAGTGAAAAAGATTTTGTGTGATCGGGGCCTGAACATGCAGGAGGGTGAAAGGAGGGCAAGGAATAGAGTGAATTGGAGCGATGTGGTATACCGGGGTTGACGTGCTGTCAGTGGATTGAATCAAGGCATGTGAAGCGTCTGGGGTAAACCATGGAAAGCTGTGTAGGTATGTATATTTGCGTGTGTGGACGTATGTATATACATGAGTATGGGGGTGGGTTGGGCCATTTCTTTCGTCTGTTTCCTTGCCCTACCTCGCAAACGCGGGAGACAGCGGCAAAAAAAAAAAAAAAAAAAAAAAAAAAAAAAAAAGGTTAGGGGAGAAAGAATACTTCCCACGTATTCCCTGCGTGTCGTAAAAGGTGACCAAAAGGGAAGGGAGCGGGGGGCTGGAAATCCTCCCCTCTCGTTTTTTTTTTTTTTTTTTTTCCCTCAAAAGAAGGAACAGAGAAGAGGGCCAGGTGAGGATATTTCCTCAAAGGCCCAGTCCTCTGTTCTTAACGCTACCTCGCTATCGTGGGAAATAGCGAATAGTATGAAAAAAAAAATATATATTTTATTTATTTTTTTATTATACTTTGTCGCTGTCTCCCGCGTTTGCGAGGTAGCGCAAGGAAACAGACGAAAGAAATGGCCCAACCCCCCCCATACACATGTATATACATACGTCCACACACGCAAATATACATACCTACACAGCTTTCCATGGTTTACCCCAGACGCTTCACATGCCTTGATTCAATCCACTGACAGCACGTCAACCCCGGTATACCACTTCGCTCCAATTCACTCTATTCCGTGCCCTCCTTTCACCCTCCTGCATGTTCAGGCCCCGATCACACAAAATCTTTTTCACTCCATCTTTCCACCTCCAATTTGGTCTCCCTCCTCCTCGTTCCCTCCACCTCCGACACATATATCCTCTTGGTCAATCTTTCCTCACTCATTCTCTCCATGTGCCCAAACCACTTCAAAACACCCTCTTCTGCTCTCTCAACCACGCTCTTTTTATTTCCACACATCTCTCTTACCCTTACGTTACTCACTCGATCAAACCACCTCACACCACACATTGTCATCAAACATCTCATTTCCAGCACATCCATCCTCCTGCGCACAACTCTATCCATAGCCCACGCCTCGCAACCATACAACATTGTTGGAACCACTATTCCTTCAAACATACCCATTTTTGCTTTCCGAGATAATGTTCTCGACTTCCACACATTCTTCAAGGCCCCCAGAATTTTCGCCCCCTCCCCCACCCTATGATCCACTTCCGCTTCCATGGTTCCATCCGCTGCCAGATCCACTCCCAGATATCTAAAACACTTCACTTCCTCCAGTTTTTCTCCATTCAAAGTCACCTCCCAATTGACTTGACCCTCAACCCTACTGTACCTAATAACCTTGCTCTTATTCACATTTACTCTTAACTTTCTTCTTCCACACACTTTACCAAACTCAGTCACCAGCTTCTGCAGTTTCTCACATGAATCAGCCACCAGCGCTGTATCATCAGCGAACAACAACTGACTCACTTCCCAAGCTCTCTCATCCACAACAGACTTCATACTTGCCCCTCTTTCCAAAACTCTTGCATTTACCTCCCTAACAACCCCATCCATAAACAAATTAAACAACCATGGAGACATCACACACCCCTGCCGCAAACCTACATTCACTGAGAACCAATCACTTTCCTCTCTTCCTACACGTACACATGCCTTACATCCTCGATAAAAACTTTTCACTGCTTCTAACAACTTTCCTCCCACACCATATATTCTTAATACCTTCCACAGAGCATCTCTATCAACTCTTATCATATGCCTTCTCCAGATCCATAAATGCTACATACAAATCCATTTGCTTTTCTAAGTATTTCTCACATACATTCTTCAAAGCAAACACCTGATCCACACATCCTCTACCACTTCTGAAACCACACTGCTCTTCCCCAATATATATATATAGCAGCAAGACAGTCATTGGAACCATGGAAACAGAAGTGAGTCACCGAATGGGTGAGGTTGTATGGGTTACAGGAGCACTGAACAATGTGTGGAAAAGGAAGTCATTATCTGGGAGGGCAAAAATGGGCATGTTTGAAGGTATAGTATTCACAGAGATGTTGTATAGATGTGAAACACTGGCTATGGATGAGGGTGTCTGGAGGAAGGTGGTTGTGCTGAACATGAAATGCTTGAGGATAATATTTGGTGCATGGTGGTTTGCTAGAGTAAGTAATGAAAGGGTAAGAGATGAGTGTGATAATAAGAAGAGGTTGAGAGAAGTGAAAAGGGTGCATTGAAGTGATTCTGACATATGGAGAGAATGAGTGAGGAGGAAGATAAAGATAATAAGTATGTACGTTAGAAGCAGAGTGGAGAAAGGAAAAAAGAGAAGGGGGATACCAAATTACGGAGGGGAGGATGGAGTGTCCTTCAACCCAACTAAACTAATAATCTTTCTTTTTCATCCAAATTTACTTTGAACTTCCTCCTTTCATACACTCTTTCAAACTCAGTCACCAACTTCTGCAGTTTCTCACTCAAATCTACCACCACTGGCAAACAACTGACCCACTTTCCCAGGCCTTCTCATCCCCAGAGACTGCATGCTCAACCCTTTCCCTAAGAATAACACCTTTACTTTCCTCACCATCCCATCCATAAACAAATTAAACAACTATAGTGACATCACATACCCCAGCCACAGCCCATCCTTCACTTAGAACCTTTCACTCTCCTTTCTTCCAACTTGTATACATGCCTTATGCCCTGAATGAAAACTTCTCTGCTTCAAGCAGCTTTCCTCCCACACTGTATAATCTTAAGACCTTCCCCAAGGCATTTCTATCAGCCCTAACTTATTCTTTCTCCACATCCATAAAACCAAATGAACATCCATCTGCTTCTCTAAGTATTTCTCACACACATTCTCTCAAGCAAACACTTGATCCACACATCCTCTACCATTTCTGGAACCACACTGCTCCTCACCAGTCTGATGCTCTGTACATACCTTCATCCTTTCAACCAATACCCTCCAATACAAATTACCAAGTACAGTAATTCTCTCCATACATTCAAATTACTTCAGCTCACCCCCTTCGGTTTTCTCAACCACAGTCTTTTTAACACACCTCTTTCTTACCCATTCATTAGTTACTCAATCAAACCAGCTCATATCACATCCTTAAACATCCCATTTCCAACTAATCCACCCTCCTTTAAACAGCTTTATCTATTACCCACATCTTGCACCCATATATTATGCTTGAGACTATCACACCTTCAAACATACCCTCCAAGATAACGATCTTTTCTACATATTCTTCAGTGCTCCCAGACCCTTTATCACTTACCAACCCAATGACTCACTTCCATGGTTTCATTTACTGCCATGTCCACTCCCAGGTACCTATATAAATGTATATCACTGAAATCACAGTGATGTGCATGATTTATCATTTGCTGATAGCCATGAGGAAAAATGAAACAAATAAGTCCAAAGTGCACTTTCATGAATTTTACATCTTCAGGGGAGATATTTTTAATATCTACCCTGATGATGTAAAATACACAAAAATGCACTTAGGACTTATTGTGTTTCACATTTCCTCATGATTATCAGCAAATATATACAATTGTATCCCATATGAATCAAAGAACTGTTACACTTGGGCAAGATGTAACTAACTGAAATGCATTAGCTCCTGCATGTGCTTGCTTTAGCCAATCTAAAATGCAACTCTTATGCTACAAAATCTCACCTCATCTGCAGGATCATAATACTGTTCCAAGTATGGGTGAGCAAGTGCCTCTTCAACAGTAATACGTTTGTGAGGATTGAAGGTTAACATCTTGTCTAATAAGTCTAAAGCTTTGGAGTCAGCATTGGGGTACAGTTTTGTCCATGGAACTTTAGGCTTGTATGGTAAAGACTGAAGGTAGCTTCTGGCCTGTAAAGAAAAAATTATCCTCATTCAAATAATCATTTCTGTTGCATAAGCCTAGCTCATCTGAAAACTACATACCTATTCCAAAGATTTTCTTCATCATTTTTTACACCTTGGATATACCTCAAAGAAAAATATCCTTAAAGTACTGGAAGGTCTGTTTCTTTACAGCCTGATTTGGTTTGTTCATCAGAGTCCTACTGCTGGCTGGGTGGACACAGATTTATACAGAAATAAAAGTCATTCAACAATAATAGAGCAAACACATATTGTCAAAAGCACATGTGCCAAAACAGGTTACCTACATATCTGGAACTGGAGTTTATACAAGTGGCAGAATGGGTTAGGAGATAGAAAGGAATATAAATGAATCCAAACAGCAACAGACCACTAGGTCCCTTCAAGGCTGTTTGTGATAGTGAAAGATAACAGAAACTCACAGATTAGCTGAGTAAAAGTGGGAAGGTATACAGATAATTCAGGAAGAACCTGCAAACAGTCTTTGTGTGATTAAGGAAGCATAAAAAATAAGTCATGGATATGAAGTGAAATATTTATCAAATCTATTCTTGAAAGTATCTAAAGTACTGCTTTCAACCACTCTAATGGATAAATCATTCCATATGTTAACAATACTGTTAAAAAAAGTACTAACCTCACTTGAAAAAAAATATTTACCCATGAGTTTCAGTCCATTACAATGAATGAAATCTGACAAATCAAGTCATAAATAGCTTCTTAGTTAAAGATTATCAAAACCTTTGAAAATTTTGAACACTTTTATTAGATGAACTCTTGACCTTCTCTTTTCAAGCTAAACAGACTCAAACCATTTAGTCAGCTCTCATAAGATATGTTTCGCAGTATGGGAATAATCTTGGTAGCTTGACACTATACTCTCCCCATTCTTTTTATATCATTTTTTCAGAAAGGGTTACCAAAATTGAAAACAATATTCAAGATGGGGGTGCACCAATGAATTGTAAAGTGTAAGGAAGATTTCCCTAGACTTAGATTTAAAAGCCCCATCTACATATCCAAAAATTTTGTTCACTCTTTTCACTGCTTCTAAGCGATGCATACTTAGAAAAACAGATGGACTTGCAGGAAGCATTCATGGATCTGGACAAGGAATATGATATAGTTGACAGAGATGCTTTGTGGAAGGTATCAAGAGTATATGGTGTGGGAGTTAAGTTGCTTGAAGCAGTGAAAAGATTTTGTCAAGGATGTAAGGCATGCGTACAAGTAGGAAGAGATGGAAGTGACTGGTTCCCACTGAATGTCGGTATACAGCAAGGGTGTGTGATGCCTCCATGGTTGTTTGTTTATGGATGGGGTTGTTAGGGAGGTGAATGCAAGAGTCTTGGAAAGAGGGGTAAGTATGCAGTCTGTTGTGGATGTGAGAGCTTGGGAAGTGAGTCAGTTGATGTTCGCTGATGATACAGCGCTACTGGCTGATTCAGGAGAGAAATTGCAAAATCTAGAGACTGAGTCTGGTAAAGTGTGTGAAAGAAGAAAGCTGAGAGTAAATGCAAATAAGAGCAAGGTTATTAGGATCAGTAGGGTTGAGGGACACGTTAATTGGGAGGTAAGTTTGAGTGGAGGAAAACTGGAGAAAATGAAGTGTTTTAGATATCTGGGAGTGGATTTGGCAGCGGATGGAACCATGGAAGTGGAAGTGAATCACAGGCTGGGAGGGGGGAAAAGGTACTGGAAGTGTTGAAAAATGTGTGGAAGGCGACAACTTTATCTCAGAGAACAAAAATGGGTGTGTTTGAAGGAACAGTGGTTCCAACAATGTTATATGGTTGTGAGGCATGGGCAATAGAGAGGGTTGTGCGAAGGAGGGTAGAAGTGTTGGAAATTAAATGTTTGAGGACATTATGTGGTGTGAGGTGGTTTGATCGAATAAGTAATGAAAGGGTAAGAGAGATGTGTGGTAATAAAAAGAGTGTGGTTAAGAGAGCAGAAGAGGGTATACTGAAATGGTTTGGTCACATGGAGAGAATGAGTGAGGAAAGATTGACAAAGAGGATATATGTGGCAGAGGTGGGGAACAAGAAGTGAGAGACCAAAGTGGAGGTGGGATGGAGTGAAAAAGATTTTGAGCGATCGGGGCAAGAACATACAGGAGGGTGAAAGGCGTGCAAGGAATAGAGTGAATTGGAACAATGTGGTATACAGGGGTCAACGTGCTGTCAATGGATTGAATCAAGGCATGTGAAGTGTCTGGGGTAAACCAGGGAAAGTTTTGTGGGGCCTGGATGTGGAAAGGGAGCTGTGGTTTTTGTGCATTACACATGACATCTGAGACTGAGTGTGAATGAATGCGGCCTTTGTTGTCTCTTCCTGGCGCTACCTTGGGCATGCAGGGGGAGGAGTTTGCCTTTTCACATGTGGCAGAGTGGCAATGGGAATGGATGGAGGCAGCGAAGATGAGTATGTACATGTATTTATATTTATTTATTTATTTTGCTTTGTCGCTGTCTCCCGCGTTAGCGAGGTAGCGCAAGGAAACAGATGAAAGAATGACCCAACTCAACCACATACACATGTTTATACATATACGTCCACACACGCAAATATACATACCTATACATCTCAACGTATACATATATATACACACACAGACATATACATATATACACATGTACACAATTCATACTGTCTGCCTTTATTCAATCCCATCGCCACCCCACCATACATGAAATAACATCCCCCTCTCCCCTCATGTGTGCGAGGTAGCACTAGGAAAAGACAACAAAGGCCACATTCGTTCACACTCAGTCTCTAGCTGTCACGTAATAATGCACCAAAACACAGCTCCCTTTCCACATCCAGGCCCCACACAACTTTCCATGGTTTATCCCAGACGCTTCACATGCCCTGGTTCAATCCATTGACAGCACGTCGACCCTGGTATACCACATCGTTCCAATTCACTCTATTCCTTGCACGCCTTTCACCCTCCTGCATGTTCAGGCCCTGATCACTCAAAATCTTTTTCACTCCATCTTTCCACCTCCAATTTGGTCTCCCACTTCTCCTCTTTCCCTCCACCTCTGAAACATATATCCTCTTTGTCAATCTTTCCTCACTCATTCTCTCCATGTGACCAAAGCATTTCAAAACACCCTCTTCTGCTCTCTCAACCACACTCTTTTCATTACCACACATCTCTCTTACCCTTACATTGCTTACTCGATCAAACCACCTCACACCACATACTGTACTGTCCTCAAACATCTTATTTCCAGCACATCCACCCTCTTGCGCACAACTCTATCCATAGCCCACGCCTCGCAACCATATAACATTGTTGGAACTATTATTCCTTCAAACACGTCCATTTTTGCTTTCCGAGATAATTTTCTCGACTTCCACACATTCTTCAATGCTCCCAGAATTTTTGCCCCCTCCCCCACCCTATGATTCACTTCCGCTTCCATGGTTCCATCCGTTGCCAAATCCACTCCCAGGTATCTAAAACACTTCACTTCCTTCAGTTTTTCTCCATTCAAACTTACCTCCCAATTGACTTGACCCTCAACCCTATTGTACCTAATAACCTTTTTCTTATTCACATTTACTCACAACTTTTTTCTTTCACACACTTTACCAAACTCAGTCACCAGCTTCTGCAGTTTCTCACATGAACCAGCCACCAGCGATGTATCATCAGCGAACAACAACTGACTCACTTCCCAAGCTCTCTCATCCACAACAGACTTCATACTTGCCCCTCTTTCCAAAACTCTTGCATTCACCTCCTTAACAACCCCATCCATAAACAAATTTAACAAGCATGGAGGCATCACACACCCTTACCGCAAACCTACATTCACTGAGAACCAATCACTTTCCTCTCTTCCTACACGTACACATGCCTTACATCCTCGATAAAAACTTTTCACCGCTTCTAACAACTTGCCTCCCACACCATATATTTTTAATACCTTCCACAGAGCATCTCTATCAACTCTATCATATGCCTTCTCCAGATCCATAAATGCTACATACAAATCCATTTGCTGTTCGAAGTATTTCTCACATACATTCTTCACAGCAAACACCTGATCCACACATCCTCTACCACTTTTGAAACTACACTGCTCTTCCCCAATCTGATGCTCTGTACATGCCTTCACCCTCTCAATCAATACCCTCCCATAAAATTTCCCAGGAATACTCAACAAACTTATACCTCTGTAATTTGAGCACTCACCTTTGTCCCCTTAGCCTTTATACAATGGCACTATGCAAGCATTCCACCAATCCTCAGGCACCTCACCATGAATCATACATATATTAAATAACCTTACCAACCAGTCAACAATACAGTCACCCCCTTTTTTTAATAAATTCCACTGCAATACCATCCAAACCCGATGCCTTACCGGCTTTCATCTTCCGCACAGCTTTTACTACCTCTTCTCTGTTTACCAAATCATTTTCCCTAACCCTCTCACTTTGCACACAACCTCGACCAAAACACCCTATATCTGCCACTCTATCATCAAACACATTCAACAAAACTTCAAAATACCCACTCCATCTCCTTCTCACATCACCACTACTTGTTATCACCTCCCCATTAGCCCCCTTCACTGAAGTTCTCATTTGTTACCTTGTCTTATGCACTTTATTTACCTCCTTCCAAAACATCTTTTTATTCTCCCTAAAATTTAATGACACTCTCTCACCCCAACTCTCATTTGCCCTCTTTTTCACCTCTTGCACCTTTCTCTTGACCTCCTGCCTCTTTCTTTTATACATCTCCCACTCATTTGCATCATTTCCCTGCAAAAATTGTCCAAATGCCTCTCTCTTCTCTTTCACTAATAACCTTACTTCTTCATCCCACCACTCACTACCCTTTCTAATCTGCCCACCTCCACCTCCCACGCTTCTCATGCCACAAGCATCTTTTGCGCAAGACATCACTGCTTCCCTAAATACATCCCATTCCTCCACCACTCCCCTTACCTCCTTTGTTCTCACCTTTTTCCATTCTGAACTCAGTCTCTCCTGGTACTTCCTCACACAAGTCTTCTTCCTAAGATCACTTACTCTCACCACTCTCTTCACCCCAACATTCTCTCTTGTTTTCTGAAAACTCCTACAAATCTTCACCTTCGCCTCCACAAGATAATGATCAGACATCCCTCCAGTTGCACCTCTCAGCACATTAACATCCAAAAGTCTCTCTTTTGTACGCCTATCAATGAACACGTAATCCAATAACGCTCTCTGGCCATCTCTCCTACTTACATACGTATACTTATGTATATCTCTCTTTTTAAACCAGGTATTCCCAATCATCAGTCCTTTTTCAGCACATAAATCTACAAGCTCTTCACCATTACCATTTACAACACTGAACACCCCATGTATACCAATTATTCCCTCAACTGCCACATTACTCACCTTTGCATTCAAATCACCCATCACTATAACCCGGTTTTGTGCATCAAATCTACTAACACACTCATTCAGCTGCTCCCAAAACACTTGCCTCTCATGATCATTCTTCTCATGCCCAGATGCATATGCACCAATAATCACCCATCTCTCTCCATCAACTTTCAGTTTTACCCATATCAATCCAGAGTTTACTTTCTTACACTGTATCACATACTCCCACAACTCCTGTTTCAGGAGTAGTGCTACTCCTTCCCTTACTCTTGTCCTCTCACTAACCCCTAACTTTACTCCCAAGACATTCCCAAACCACTCTTCCCCTTTCCCCTTGAGCTTCGTTTCACTCAGAGCCAAAACATCCAGGTTCCTTTCCTCAAACATACTACCTATCTCTCCTTTTTTCTCATCTTGGTTACATCCAGACACATTTAGACACCCCAATCTGAGCCTTCGAGGAGGATGAGCACTCCCCGTGTGACTCCTTCTGTTTCTAAGGTTTAGAAAGTTAAAATACAAGGAGGGGAGGTTTTCTAGCCCCCCGCTCCTGTCCCCTTTAGTCGCCTTCTACGACATGTGAGGAATGCGTGGAAGGCATTCTTTCTCCCCATCCCCATGGATATATATGTATATGTCTGAGTATGTATGTAAGTTGTTAGAAGCAGTGAAAAGCTCTTATCGAGGATGCAAAGCATGTGTACGAGTAGGAAGAGAGGAAAGTGATTGGTTCTCACCGAGTCGGTTTGTGGCAGGGGTGTGTGATGTCTCCAAGGTTGTTTAATTTGTTTATGGATGGGTTTGTTAGGGAGGTGAATGCAAGAGTTTTGGAGAGAGGGGAAAGTATGCAGTCTGTTATGGATGAGAGAGCTTGGGAAGTGAGACAGTTATTGTTCGTTGATGATACAGCGCTGGTGGCTGATTCTGGTGAGAAACTGCAAAAGCTAATGACTGAGTTTGGTAAAGTGTTTGAAAGAAGAAAGCTGAGAGTAAATGTGAATAAGAGCAAGTTTATTAGGTACAGTAGGGTTGAGGGACAGGTCAATTGGGATGTAAGAAAATTGGAGGAAGTGAAGAGTTTTAGATATCTGGGAGTGGATTTGGCAGTGGATGGAACCATGAAAGCTGAAGTGAGTCACAGGGTGGGGGAGGGGCGAAAGTTCTGGGAGAGTTGAAAAATGTGTGGAAGGCGAGAACATTATCTCGGAAAGCAAAAAAGGATATGTTTGAAGGAATAGTGGTTCCAACAATGCTATACGGTTGCGAAGCGTGGGCTATAGATAGAGTTGTTCGAAGGAGGATGGATGTGCTGGAAATGAGATGTCTGAGGACAATATGTGGTGTGAGGTGGTTTGATCGAGTAAGTAATGAAAGGGTAAGAGAGATGAAGGGTAAGAGAGATGTGTGGTAATAAAAAGAATGTGGTTGAAAGAGCAGAAGAGGGTGTTTTGAAATGGTTTGGTCATACGGAGAGAATGAGAGAGGAAAGAAGTGGAGGGAACGAGGAGACCAAATTGGAGGTGGAAGATGGAGTGAAAAAGATTTTCAGTGATCGGGGCCTGAACATGCAGGAGGGTGCAAGGCGTGCAAGGAATAGAGTGAATTGGAATGATGTGGTATACCGGGGTCGACGTGCTGTCAATGGATTGAATCAGGGCATGTGAAGCGTCTAGGGTAAACCATGGAAAGTTTTATGGGGCCTAGACGTGGAAAGGGAGCTGTGGTTTTGATGCATTATACATGACAGCTAGAGACTGAGTGTGAATGAATGTGGCCTTTGTTGTCTTTTCCTAGCACTGCGAGGTAGGGGGATGTCATTTCATGAGTAGAGGGGTGGGAATAGAATGAATAAAGGCAGCAAGTATAAATTATGTACATGTGTATATATGTATATGTCTGTGTATGTATATATATGTATATGTTGAAATGTATAGGTATGTATATGTGCGTGTGTGGACATGTATGTATATACAAGTGTATGTGGGTGAGTTGGGCCATTCTTTCGTCTGTTTCCTTTCGCTACCTCACTAATGCGGGAGACAGTGACAAAGTATAATAAAAAAATAAATAATAATGTATATGTATGTATACCTTGAAATGTAAAGGTATGTACATGTGTATGTGGGTGGGTTGGGTCATTCATTTGTCTGTTTCCTTGCGCTACCTTGCAAATGCGAGAGACAATGAATAAGTATGATAAAAAATAAATAAAAAGGGGTTTTGAAAGGAGGTAAATTAAGTGCATAGACAAGAGAACAGATGGAAAAATTGGTGAAGCTGGCTAACGTGGAGGTACTAACAAGTAGTGATCAAGTTAAAAGGAGATGGAGTGAGTATTTTGAAGGTCTGTTGAAAGTGCTTGATGATAAGTGGCAGGTATAGGGTGCTTTGGTCAGGGAATCTATTAAAAAAGGGGGTGACTGCATTGTTGACTGGTTGGTAAGGATATTCAATGTATGTATGGATCATGGTGAAGTGCCTGAGGATTGGTGGAATGCATGCATAGTGCCAATGTACAAAGGCAAAGGGGATAAAGGTGAGTGTTCAAACTACAGAGGCATAAGTTGAGTATTCCTGGGAAATTATATGGGAGGGTATTGATTGATGGGGTAAAGGCATGTACAAAGCATCAGATTGGGGAAGAGCAGTGTGTTTTCAGAAGTGGTAAAGGGTGTGTGAATCAGGTATTTGCTTTGAAGAATGTATGTAAGAAATGCTTAGAAAAACAGATGGATTTGTATGTAGCATTTATAGATCTGGAGAAGGCATATGACAGGGTTGATAGAGATGTTTGCTGGAAGGGTTTTAAGAGTATATGTTGTGAGAGGTAAATTGCTAGATGCAGTAAAAAGTTTTTCTCGAGGATGTAAGGCATATGTACGAGTAGGAAGAGAAGAAAGTGACTGGCTCCCAGTGAATATTAGTTTGCGGCAGTGGTGCATGATGTCTCCATGGTTGTTCAATTTGTTTATGGATGGGGTGGTTAGGGAGGTGAAAGAAAAAGTTTTGGAGAGGGGGGTAAGTATGCAGTCTGTTGGGGATGCGAGGGCTTGGGAAGTAAGTCAGTTGTATTTTGCTGACAATACAGCGCTGTTGGCTGATTCAGATGAGAAACTGCAGAAGTTGGTGAATGAGTTTGGTAAAGTGTGTGAAAGAAGAAAGCTGATAAAGAGTGTGAAAGATGAAAGCTGAGAGTAAATGTGAATAAGAGCAAGGTTATTAGGTTCAGTAGGGCTGAGGGACAAGTTCATTGGGAGTTAAGTTTGAATGGATAAAAACTGGAGGCAGTGAAGTGTTTTAGATATCTGGGAGTGGACTTAGCAGTGGATGGAACCTTAGAAGCAGAAGTGAGTCACAAGGTGGGGGAGGGTACGAAGGTTCTGGGAGTGTTGAAGAATGTTTGGAAGGCAAGAACGTTATCTCACAGAGCAAAAATGGGTATGTTTGAAGGAATAGTGGTTCCAACAATGCTATATGGTTGCGAGGCATGGGCTATTTCATGTGTGGCAGGGTGGTGATGGTTGTTCAATTTGTTTATGGATGGGGTGGTTAGGGAGGTGAAAGAAAAAGTTTTGGAGAGGGGGTAAGTATGCAGTCTGTTGGGGATGCGAGGGCTTGGGAAGTAAGTCAGTTGTATTTCGCTGACAATACAGCGCTGTTGGCTGATTCAGATGAGAAACTGCAGAAGTTGGTGAATGAGTTTGGTAAAGTGTGTGAAAGAAGAAAGCTGATAAAGAGTGTGAAAGATGAAAGCTGAGAGTAAATGTGAATAAGAGCAAGGTTATTAGGTTCAGTAGGGCTGAGGGACAAGTTCGTTGGGAATTAAATTTGAAATATCTGGGAGTGGACTTAGCAGTGGATGGAATCTTAGAAGCAGAAGTGAGTCACAAGGTGGGGGAGGGTACGAAGGTTCTGGGAGTGTTGAAGAATGTTTGGAAGGCACGAACGTTATCTCACAGAGCAAAACTGGGTATGTTTGAAGGAATAGTGGTTCCAACAATATTATATGGTTGCGAGGCATGGGCTATTTCATGTGTGGCAGGGTGGTGATGGAAATGGATGAAGGCAACAAGTATGAATGTGTACATGTGTATATATGTATTTGTCTGTGTATGTATATGTATGTATACAGTGAAATGTATATGTATATAAGTGTGTATGGGCAGTTATGTATATACATGTGTATGTGGGTGAGTTGGGCCATTCCTCATCTGTTTCTTTGAGCTACCTTGCTGACACGGGAGATGGCAATTAAGTATAATAAATAAAGAGAAAATATATATATCACTAACCATGCATTGGGAGAGCTATCTTGTAGTTCATTTAGACACCAAAAGGGGTTATAAAAAATTGAAAAAAGGAATATCTTTTTCTTAACCAAACACCCAACTCAGGAGGGTCAATTGGATTGCTACCCATTATGTCCCCTCAACAACCCTAATAGTGAGTGCTGGCTTGATGAGGATAAATTTCTAGTGAAGGAGTAAAAGTAAGTGAAACATCACTTTATCAGGTCAAGAGGAAATTGAGAGAGCTAAAAAAGAGGGCAAATAAGAGTTAGGGTGAGCAAGTTTATATAAACTTCAGGGATTATACAATGTTTCTGAAGGAAGTTAAGTGTGAGAGAAACAAGAGAAGGCACACTGGGTGAACAGGCAAATGATGTAATGATAATTGGCAGCGCTGAGGTGAAGAGGAGATGGAATGAGTACTTTGAAGGATGATATGGTGGCAGATGTAGGGTGTTTGGGTTGGGGAGGTATGTGAAGTGAGAAAGAGTTATGGCATATGGTTTGGCAAAAAGTAAGAAGCTGGTGAAAGCCTTGTGTAAGATTATATGTGGCTAGGTAGTTAGACTGGGCTAAATCCGAGCATATGAAGTAGTCAAGGAAAACCATGTATAGGTCTGTGGGATCCAGTTGTAAATAGGGAACTCTGGTTCTAAAGCACTATACATGAGAATTACAAAGTAGATATCAGAAAAATGAGGCTGCTCTTCATCTTGACAGAAGTGAAGAGGGAATCCACAAAATATAAGCAAAGCTTAGGCTTGATGGTATCCATCCATCTGTACTGAAAAAACCATGCCTCTGAACTTGCATCTCTGCTTGCTCATCTACTCCATATCTGTTTTAATACCAATACTTTTCCTTATTCTTGGAAGCATCCATTGGTACATCTCATCCTAAAGAAAGGGGACCATTCTAATTTCTCTAATTATCATCCTGTTACTTTGACTTCTATTATTTCCAAAGTCTTTGAATTTCTCCTCAATAACGATATCCTCTTACATCTTAAATCTCAGTCATCTTTGATCACCAGTATGGTTTCCGTAAGGTGAGATCCATTGATGATATCTTCTATTTTACTAATGTCTGGTCATGATCCCTAAAAGATTTTGGAATATACTATGTAAATGCTATAGATATATCCCAGGCTTTTGACAGGGTTTGGCACTGGGGTCTTACATTTAAGCATCGTCTTTTGACTTTCTTCCCTCATTTTGCCCCCTCAAATCTAGATTCCTCTCGAGCAGATATACCTCTATGGTTGTTGATGGATCAGCCCCTCCCCCTTCTCCATTAACAGCAGTACCCCTCAAGGTTCTGTCATGTCTCCTACACTTTCTCTCCTTTTCATAAATGAAATTCCTTCTACAATTAACCAAAAACACTCATATGCCATCGACTTAACAATGCATTCCCCCAAATCCATAAAATCTCTCACTCAATCTGCATCTCATCTCAGCACAACTTCCTCAATAAACTGACTTGGACAGGACATCACAGGGGGAGACAAAATCTGGTTAAGTTTAATGCCAACAAGACCCCGTTTCTGTCCATCTCTCTTCTGAAAATCCCTCACAGCCTTCTTCTCTCCTTTGGTGGATCTGTCATTCCACCTCTTGACTTAATACTTAGTATTACTGTAACATCCACCCTATCTTGAAAATCTCAAATTACGGAATTTGCCAAGCCCGCCTCTTTGAAACCAGGAGTCCTAGTTTAATGTTGAAGTTTCTCTTCTTCCAAACAGTTACTCTGTTTATACAAAGAATTGATCCAACCTTGTATGGAATACGGCTCTCACATCTGAGGTGGTCTCTAGCTCTTCATCCTTACCTGCAGAGTTAAGTCAAAAGCACTCTCTCTTATCAATTCTCCAAGGTTAGCCTAAATATATGACCCACTTGCTACATGCTGCAATATTTGTTCACTTTCCCACTTCTATAGGTATCATTCTGGTTTTTCCTCCCAAAAGCAGGTTGCTTGTATGACTTCACTATTTGCTATACCACACAATACTCAGCAAGCTCCTGCATTAAGTGATTACTGTGCAGCTGTTGGCAACTCAAAGGTGGACCATTTTGATAACTTGTTTCTTTCCCTACACCTTAGAACCTTGGAACTCTCTACCCTCTCATTTCTTTCCCAAAACTACAGCAGGACACATTCTAAGATATAGGCTTTTCCACTCCTTCAAAATCTGTAAATACTTTTCCACATCTCTTTTAACCATCTTCCAGTTAAGATCTGGCCAATGTGTGGACTTTTGTAAGTGACGAGCCTCAAAAAAAATGCCAATATAAATCAAAACATATTCCTTTTGATTCACATTGTTATCTTCGTTAATAAACAAGCTCTCCTAAATGAAAATGGGTAAAACTTTTCAGATAAATTTCATAAACTTATGAAATGAGAAGTAAAATTCATCTATGTGCTATCACTAACTCAATTCTCAAAACATGTCAAAGTAAAACTTATCTATCTCCCATCATTAACTCCATTCCCAATCTTAAAGATGTCAATTAAGTACACAAAGCCCCTGAATATCATTTACCCACATCCTCTTCATACCACGTGTAACGAAAGGGAAACATCGAATTCTGAACTTTGTGACTTGCTTATCTTTCCAATTAGCAGAATATGCTGCTTTGTTAAATAACACCAGTGTCTCCATTCACACCACCTCTATACATAAAATGCTTCCACAGCATCCAATCCTTGGTAATTCTTCCTCTTACCTGAGCTTTAAATGCACCTCCAAGTTTTCTCCCTTGCATGTCTTTATTTTCAACTTTAATGTTCCCAAAACAAATCCTAGCTGAGCTTTACTCCTAAACAGCTAATTCTTAACTTCCAGTTATTCACCATGCAAAATTATTTCAAACTGTCATCTCCCACCTTTAGAAACTGGAGTTTTAAATCTATTCTCATTCACTTCCAGCATTTTTCACCAACACACATCATTGAAACTGTCTTTCTAGCAACTGTAGCAGCTTCCATTCTGTTCCTCAATTACCCCACCTTACTCTCACCTAATATAATACCCTATCACTGAAAAACATTGAAGGACTTAGGTAATACTGTATCAAATTATCTTGACACACTTCCACATACATTGTATATTTCAAACCAATGCATTTAAAAGTCTTGCATACAAATAATACTGAATCTGAACTTCTTAGGGAGCCTTTAGGAAACCTAAAATCATATACATAAAAATGTACCTTTTCATTGATGATGCAATCAAGATCCTCTTGACACGGTGAACCCAATATGCCAAGAATGTGGTTTAGCTGATCCAGATAATGCTTGCCAGGAAACAGAGGACGGTTTGACAACATTTCTGCTAAGATGCATCCCACCGACCAAATATCAATTGACTTTGTGTAGCCCTGAAAATAATGTGAAAAGGAAAACATTAACAAATGATAAATCATTAAAAGAATGAGATAAAGCAAATGTAGAAGCATTAACTAACATGTCTGACAGAGGGAGTCAGAAGGGAATGAGTTACCATGCTGTGTTGATGTCATTTTCATAAGTAATTTACAAAGATGCATATACTAGGTCATAATCTGTCATTCTTTCCCTAGTCTAACAATTTCTTCCTGAATTGCCATCACAGGGTCATGTACCAGGGTATACTTTCATAATGAAACTACAATTTAGCATTACTATTTTACAGGATATAATTTACCTATAGTTCACCTGGAGTAGTCTTTGAAAGTCTTCTATCTCTACAGCTCAGGCTGGACCCAAGCTGCTTAGTTGGGTCATAGGTCAATCACGCACTTGGATGCCACAGCCTGCTGGACACATAACAATCACAGCCTAGCTCATTTGGTGCACTTTATTAGCACTTATCCAGGACCTTCTTAAATTTCTCCACATAGTTTTTGACTGTTGGAGTCAACAAGTTGAATAATTTTGTGCCCTAAATATTCAGAGTACTTCTCATCATGAGTTGATCAAACCTGATTTTAAGGGTAAAAATTTACAGTTTTCCATGTCTATCATGCCAAGTGGGAAATATCTTGGAATGTAGGAGAGGGAGCATGCCTTCTAGGATTTTTCAAGTGTACATGATGACATACCTTTCCTGTTTACACTCCAGAGAGTACTTTCTTAATGATTTTCAGTCTTTCCCAGTAAAGTACAGTCATTCAATTTCATTAATGTGTTAATATGGGCCATGAAAGCTCTCTGAACACTTGCTAACTCTGCATTAGAGGGTGATTTTAGTATATAGCAGTATTTCATTCATAACAGTATTAACACCTTGAAGAGCATCTTCATTGGTCTTTCCTCTCTCGACTTTACAAAGTTCACAAGATTCATCATAACATCATCTTTTTTTTTGAAGAGGCAACTATTGCCTTGTTTTATTCATTGAAGGTAAAGTCATCAGAGATTCTTCATCCAAGATTCTTCACTTTCTTCAAATGCAATATGACCGTGTCTGTGTCCATCTGGTATTCTATATTGCTCTTAACTTTTTCATTCTTCCCATACTGAGTGAGTTAAAACTTATCCCCACTGAAAAATATGTGTTTTGGTGGCCCAGTTGAAAATTCTACCAATGTCAATCTGTACTATATCTGTGTAATTACCTATTTCAACTGTATGGGGCAGGAGTTTAAACTTGTGGAACCCCATCTCTTGAATATTCTCTATCAAACACACCCTTAAATCTATGTATGATGTCTTCATTAATTATACCCTCATTAATTTTACTCCATTTGTCTACCACTCTTATACTATAAAAGCAACATCTTTTTAACAATTCTCTCGCTCAATTTCACTTTATGTGATCTGGTTGCTCTAACCCTATATCTCTCATAGAACTATTCCCTGTCTACATCAGGCCATTTCATAAACTAAAATGCTTTGTTCAGGTCACTCATCCTTCTTTCAAGGTGGGAAATTTAAAGCATCTAGCTCTTCCCTAATATTCAGCTCTTTTAATTCTGGTACCATCGTTGCAGTCCTCCCCTGGACCTTCTCTAGGGCCTCTTTGTGCTTCTTTATGTGTGGTGATCAAACCTGATGAGCATATTCTATTTTTGGCCTAATGTGGGACATGAATGGCTTAAAAAGTTTCCTTATCCATATATTTGTATATTCTAATATTTGCCAGCAGATAGTCTATCTCTCTCCTTATGTGGAACTCTGGCAATAGGTTAGGGACTTCTATACACAAAATTCTGAAGCTTAGTTCCTTCCAAATGATAATCATACTTAAGCCTTCTTTCACTGCACTATTCTCATTATTTTACATGTCTTCTAATGATGAATTTTTCATACTTCTTCTACTATCAACTGGAAAGGATGATATGAAGCTAAGACTTGTTTTGTGCAATTTTCTCCCAACTTCACTTCATATGTATATAATAATTTTTTGCATAGGTATGAACCTACAAAAACGCAAAAAAAAAAGAAATATGCAATACACAGAATCATTTAATATATAAGTTAAATATTTTGAACCAGTAGAAATTCAGAGCTAAGTAAGAATTCCATCTCATGTAGTAATTTTCTCCTACACTTTTCCGAATATGTAGATAACAATTAATGCATGCATCAAGTAAGAGCCTAAAGATGAAAACCTTGCAGAAAAAATATTTGCAAAATACAGTATACTATATCATTCACCAAACATATGTTAACTGTTCTGAAATGAAGGTTTTCAACTAAGACTTCTTAAAGACTGATGCCTGATCCAGTATTGCCCAAGAGTCAAGTATTACTGACAACAACACTCAGTAAACATGACAGCAGTAATGGGCAACCACATCATGGTTATTCATATGGTTCAGATCTTTCATACAGCAGATTTTCATATGGTAGATTCCTTACAGTATCAATCTATAATTGCTGAATTTACCTCCATGGTTGCACGTGTTTTGCCCTAATGGTTTTGCATCCACATAAGTTTTTACTTCAATTAAGCTGTGATCAGTGCATACCATGTTGGAAATGGTGATGTCACAGATTAGGTCTAAATCATATGGAAAGAGCAAGGCCTTGTGTGTTCATTCTTCTTGGTTTTGTGATTGGCTTAGTGAGGGTATGTTTGTCACAAAATCTAGGTAGGTCTCTTTCTGTCTGGGACTGGGTTTCCAAGGGAGTGAAGGCAGGAATCTGTATTTCTTAATTGTTCTATAAATAGACAGATACTTTAGCGACTCACTGGACATAATCATTACAATTAGTAGTGGGATACAAGGTAAAAATAAGTGTAAGAATAAAAATGGGAAATGCATGGCGGATGAATGAATCAGAAATGCTGTGGAGGAGAAGAAAAAGGCATATTGTAGACTGATTGAAAGGAATGTACATCTTAAAGTTTAGGAAAGGAAGAGAGAAAAATATGTGTAAATGGAATGTTAAGCGGCTGATACAGGAGAACAAAGAAAGAACAGATGGAGATTTTGGAAGAAAATTGATAAAAAAGTCTAAGGAGAATACGAAAATGTACTGGAAGAAGGATGTGAGAGTGGAAATGAAAATGAAAAAAGTTAGGAAAGGAGTTATTGAACGAAAGGAGGAAGGGAAAGGAAGATGGAAAGAGTATTTTAATGAAATGATGAATGTGGGAGAAGGTAATGCAGCAGTTGTTATATGCATGTGTATGGAAGATGGAAGGAAAAGGATACAAGTGCAAAGGCCTATAGCGAGTAAAGAAGTAAAAAGGGTGATAAATTGAAGGCAAGAAAGGTACCTGGAGGGGATGGGATCATGGCTGTGTTTCAGGGACTGGCCTGAGTAAAACACAGTACTGGGCTTTTCATTGTATATCTGACAAAGCTGTGGAGCTGCACTCAAAGAATATCTAGCCCACTGCTGGGAGTCACAGTCTCTGTCCTTGTTAACTTTGGGCATCCAGTTGCCTCTGTTATCAGTGTTCTTGTTCGATGTCTCCAAAGAGTTTATAAAACAAAATAGCATCGACATAATAGGTAGACTCCTTTAAATACCATAAAAGTAGTTTCTAGCAACACAAATAATGACTTGCCCAATCTTTATCAAGCTTAAACAATATTCTCTAAATATTGTTACATCTCCCTTTCTTTAAAGTTTACAAGCATTTGTCCCACAAAAACAAAGTGTACTTCCTTTAGAACATCATACGTAAAAAAAAAAATCCCAACTGATAAATCTGAATGAAAACATCTTTTCCTAACTTAAGCTACCTATGGTGGCTTTACAAAACATAGTCATCCACGTATATTGGCTTCTTCAGTGTATGGCCCTGGGATGTTTGCTGCAGGCACCCTGGTTTCAATGGTTGTGGTTTTACATCTTCCTCCTCTGCACTACTCACTTCATTCATAATGTTATCTTCACTGGAAGCAGCATTTTCATTTGTTCTTCTTAGATGTCTTCGGTTTCTTGTGTACTCTGTCCCAATTATATTAGCTGTTTAAAACCATTATTCCATACTGCCTCCATGGCACTGGCAGCACTGACATCATCATCTGGCCACAGCAGCTGCAAATCTTTACTTGATGGGTTAAAGTATTTGGATTGTTTCTTTAACTTACTTTCTTGTACCTCTGGAACTCCACTACAAAGTTGTGGTTGTACTAGATGGTCAGGCATTGGAAGAGTGTTCTTGTGCATCTTCCCATGAAGTACTGTATAGGAGAAGAGTCAAATCCTTCAGTGGGTGTGTTCCTCCATTTTAACGAGGCCAACAAGTGCATCCTTTCCATCTTCTTTTGTCTTGAGTAACAACTGCTTTGCAATTTTTACAGAATTTTCTGCTTTACCACTTGACTGATGATGATATGGGGAAAACATTAAATGTCTGAATGACCAGTTCCTAGCAAATATCTTAAAATCATTGGATGAGAACTGTTTTCCTGAATCAGACACTACAACGTCTGGGATACCAGACCTCCAGAAATGACTCTCAAGTACATACACAACATTTGAATTTTTGTTGCTAATGCTAAAACTATCAGGTCCTACTTTAGACCAGGGCCTAGATGGGAAGTCACGGGACTTCAATGTTTCTTTTGTATGTTGAAAGCCAAATTTGTTAAAACCTTGCATAAACATACATAGTTCTTAAGCTCTGCACACATACCTGTCCGGTAATACAGGTAAGAGGAATGGGGAGGAATGAGATGTATTTAGGGAAGCAGTGATGGATTGCACAAAAGATGCATGTGGCATAAGAAAGGTGGGAGGTGGGCAGATTAGAAAGGGTAGTGAGTGGTGGCATGAAGAAATAAGATTGTCAGCGAAAGAGAAGAGGAGACACTTGAACGATTTCTGCAGGGAAGTAGTGCAAATGACTGGATGATGTATACAAGAAAGCAGCAGGAGGTCAAGAGAAAGTGCAAGAGATGAAAAAGAGGGCAAATGAGAGTTGGGGTGAGAGAAAGTCATTAAACTTTAGGGAGAATGAAAAAATGTTTTAGAAGAAAGTAAATACAGTGCATAAGAAAAGATAAATGGGAACATCAGTAAAGGGGGAAAATGGGGAGGTAATAACAAGGAGTGATGAAGTGAGAAGGAGACAGATTGAGTATTTTGAAGGTCTGTTGAATGTGTTTGATGATAAAGTGGCAGATATAGGGTGTTTTGATTGGGGTGGTGTGTGAAGTGATAGGGTCAGGGAGAATGGTTTGGTAAACAGAGAAGAGGTAGTGAAAGCTTTGCAGAAGATGAAAGCCAGCAAGGCAGTGGGTTTGGATGGTATTGCAGTGGAATTCAGTAAAAAGGGGATGACTGTGTTGTTGATTGTTTGGTAAGGATATTCAATGTATGTATAGATCATGGTGAAGTGCCTGAGGATTGGCGGAATGCATGCATAGTGCCATTATACAAAGGCAAAGGGGATAAAGGTGAGTGTTCATATTATAGAGGTATAAGTTTGTTGAGTATTCCTGGGAAATGATTTGGAAGGTTATTGATTGAGAGGGTAAAGGCATGTTTAGAGCATCAGAATGGGGAAGAGCAGTGTGGTTTCAGAAGTGGTAGAGGATGTGTGGATCAGGTGCTTGCTTTGAAGAATGTATGTGAGAAATACTTAGAAAAACAGAAGGATTTGTAGGTAGCATTTATGGATCTGGAGAAGGTATATGATAGGGTTGATAGCAATGCTTTGTGGAAGGTTTTAAGAGTATATGGTGTGGGGGTAAGTTCTAGAAGCTGTGAGAAGTTTTTACTAAGGATATAAGGCATGTGTACGAGTAAGAAGAGAAGAAAGTTATTTGTTCCCAGTGAATGTCGGTTTGCAGCAGGGGTGCATGATGTCTCCATGGTTGTTTAATTTTTTTATGGATGGGGTGGTTAGGGAGGTGAATGCAAGTTTTGGATAGAGAGGCAAGTATGCAGTCTGTTCTGGATGAGAGGGCTTGGGAAGCGAGTCAGATGTTTGCTGATGATACAGCACTGGTGGCTGATTCAGGTGAGAAACTGAAGAAGTTGGTGACTATGTTTGGTAAAGTGTGTGGTAGAAGAAAGTTGAAAGTAAATGTGAATAAGAGTAAGGTTATTACATTAAGTAGGATTGAGGGACAAGCTAATTGGGAGGTAAGTTTGAATGGAGAAAAATTGGAGGTGGATTTAGCAGTGGATGGAACCATGGAAGCAGAAGTGAGTCAAAGGGTGGGGGAGGGGGCGAAGGTTCTATGAGTGTTGAAGAATGCGTGGAAGGCGAGAATGTTATCTTGGAGCAATAATGGGTACATCTGAAATAACAGTGGTTCCAACAATGTTATATGGTTGTGAGGTATGGGCTATAGATAGGGTTGTGCGGAGGAGGGTGGATGTGTTGGAAATCAAATGTTTGAGGACAATATGTGGTGTGAGGTGGTATGATCAAGTAAGTAATGAAAGGGTAAGACAGATGTGTGGTAATAAAAAGAGTGTGGTTGAGAGAACAAAATAGGGTGTGTTGAAATGGTCTGGACAGGACAAATGGAGAGAATGTGTAAGGAAAGATTGAAAAAGAGGATATATGTGTCAGAGGTGGAGGAAAGAAGAAGTGGGAGACGATACTGGAGGTGGAAGGATGGAGTGAAAAAGATTTTGAGCGATTGGGATCTGAACATACAGGAGGGTGAAGGGTGCAAGGAATAGAGTGAATTAGAACAATGTGGTATACCGGGGCCGACGTGCTGTCAATGGATTGAACCAGGGCATGTGAAGCATCTGGGGTAAACCATAGAAAGGTCTGAGGGGCTTGGATATGGAAAGGGAGCTGTGGTTTTGGTGCATTACACATGACAGCTAGAGACTGAGTGTGAACAAATGTGACCTTTGTTGTCTTTTTCTTGGTGCTACCTTGCTGCATGGGGAAGGTGTTATTTCATGTGTGGTGGGTTGGTGGCGGGAATGGATGAAGGCAGTATGTATGAATATGTACGTGCATAGTGCCATTGTACAAAGGCAAAGGGGATAAGAGTGAGTGCTCAAATTACAGAGGTATAAGTTTGTTGAGTATTCCTGGTAAATTATATGGGAGGGTATTGATTGAGAGGGCGAAGGCATGTACAGAGCATCAGATTGGGGAAGAGCAGTGTGGTTTCAGAAGTGGTAGAGGATGTGTGGATCAGGTGTTTGCTCTGAAGAATGTATGTGAGAAATACTTAGAAAAGCAAATGGATTTGTATGTAGCATTTATGGATCTGGAGAAGGCATATGATAGAGTTGATAGGGATGCTCTGTGGAAGGTATTAAGAATATATGGTGTGGGAGGCAAGTTGTTAGAAGCAGTGAAAAGTTTTTATCGAGGATGTAAGGCATGTGTACGTGTAGGAAGAGAGGAAAGTGATTGGTTCTCAGTAAATGTAGGTTTGCGGCAGGGGTGTGTGATGTCTCCATGGTTGTTTAATTTGTTTATGGATGGGGTTGTTAGGGAGGTGAATGCAAGAGTTTTGGAAAGAGGGGCAAGTATGAAGTCTGTTGGGGATGAGAGAGCTTGGGAAGTGAGTCAGTTGTTGTTCGCTGATGATACAGCGCTGGTGGCTGATTCATGTGAGAAACTGCAGAAGCAGGTGACTGAGTTTGGTAAAGTGTGTGAAAGAAGAAAGTTAAGAGTAAATGTGAATAAGAGCAAGGTTATTAGGTACAGTAGGGTTGAGGGTCAAGTCAATTGGGAGGTGAGTTTGAATGGAGAAAAACTGGAGGAAGTGAAGTGTTTTAGATATCTGGGAGAGGATCTGGCAGCGGATGGAACCATGGAAGCGGAAGTGGATCATAGGGTGGGGGAGGGGGCGAAAATTCTGGGAGCCTTGAAAAATGTGTGGAAGTCGAGAACATTATCTCGGAAAGCAAAAATGGGTATGTTTGAAGGAATAGTGGTTCCAACAATGTTGTATGGTTGCGAGGCGTGGGCTATGGATAGAGTTGTGCGCAGGAGGATGGATGTGCTGGAAATGAGATGTTTGAGGACAATGTGTGGTGTGAGGTGGTTTGATCGAGTAAGTAACGTAAGGGTAAGAGAGATGTGTGGAAATAAAAAGAGTGTGGTTGAGAGAGCAGAAGAGGGTGTTTTGAAATGGTTTGGGCACATGGAGAGAATGACTGAGGAAAGATTGACCAAGAGGATATATGTGTCGGAGGTGGAGGGAACAAGGAGAAGAGGGAGACCAAATTGGAGGTGGAAAGATGGAGTGAAAAAGATTTTGTGTGATCGGGGCCTGAACATGCAGGAGGGTGAAAGGAGGGCAAGGAATAGAGTGAATTGGAGCGATGTGGTATACCGGGGTTGACGTGCTGTCAGTGGATTGAATCAGGGCATGTGAAGCGTCTGGGGTAAACCATGGAAAGCTGTGTAGGTGTGTATATTTGCGTGTGTGGACGTATGTATATGCATGTGTATGGGGGTGGGTTGGGCCATTTCTTTCGTCTGTTTCCTTGCGCTACCTCGCAAACGCGGGAGACAGCGACAAAGCAAAAAAAAAAGAATATATGTACAAGTCTTTGTATGTATATATATGTTGAATTGTATATGTATGTACATGTGTGTGTGTGTGGTCGTTTATGTATATACATGTGTATGTGGGTGGGCTAGGCCATTCCTCGTCTGTTTCCTTGCGCTATCTTGCTCATGCGGGAGATGGCGATTAAGTATAAGGAAATATAAAATACCTCTTCTTATTGTAGAATCTATTCCAGAGTGAGTGAATCAGTTTAAGCATGTAAGATCTCATACATGTGGGAACGACACATGACCCTCTGAATATGACATCCTCATGCACTGCCACCTCATCTCTGACTCTGAAGACACTCCTAACATTTTCTGGAACTTCTTTACAGTGCATTGGCCAACAATTCAAAATAATGTCTTTTAGCATTTGCAGATCATGATTTAACTGGGTCTTTCTTTTAATGTCTTTCAGCATTTCATCTTCAATGTCTATATTTTCACTGTCACTTATGGAACTATTTCATCCAGAATCATGGTTTCATTTGATTCTTCAACCTTAGACATGGGCAAAGAGTCTCTAATCAAAGTATCTGCAATGTACAGCTTACTTCCTGGTTTATAATGAACAAAGAATACTTCTGCAACCTTAGCAACACGCTTTGCAACCTTTTGTGATATTTCAAAAGAGGCTTTTTGAATACACTTTCTAAAGGCTTGTGAATCTAAATTGCTAAACTACATTTTTCTTTTCAAGCTATCTCAAAAGTGTGCTTACCTCTGACAAACCTAGTCGAAATTTGGATATATAATTGACCATTCCAAGGGACTTTCTGAGTGATCTTACATTACCTGAAGTTTTCAAATTTTGAATGACTTCTATTTCCTTGGGATCTGTTCAAACACCATCTTTTGTCAACAAGTGTCTTACATATGTTATTTCTGGAGAAAGCATTTTCATTTTGGCTTTGTTTAACTTTATGCCTTTTTCATGACATCTTTCTCATAACTTCAGCAGGCAGTCATAATGATCCTCACGAACATTCTGTTGTCACACCTTCTCCATACATGAGGGTATCATCAGCAATTGCCTCAACACCCTTTAAGCCATATACAGCATCATGCATACATCTCTGGTGCTCCTCAGCTGCCAAGCTGATACTGAAGGGCATTCTTATCCACCTGAATCTTCCACATGGAGTGTTGAAGGTAGTTGAGAAACTTGACTTTTCATCTACTTTCACTTGCCAAAATCCATTCTTTGCATCCAGTACAGAGAATATCTTTCTGTAGAGTAAATGGCACTCTTCTGGGCAAATAAATCACTGGCTGCAATACTGGATCCAAATCAATCCTTCAAGGATCCTCTAAATCACATATCCCTTGAAAAAGATCTGGGAAATCACTCAATATTTTCTCTAAGCTGGTACTCTCACTTATCACTTCCTTTACTTCACAATCTACCATGTAGATTATCATTAACCAGAATCTTAATAAACTTTAGCTTCTGCCCATCAACAATACCTATGACTGAAGAGACACTACACTTGACAACATAAAACCTAATCCTATTACGAACTCTACCTCTTTCACAAATAAAAATTGTTATACCCACAGCATAAATGACATTTTTATCAAATGTGCAGTTTTACAGCATCTGTCGATTTGGTAACTCCAGCTGTACCATCAACAAGTGTTAGGTGTTTCACTGAGATTACATAGCAAGTTGCACCAGATTCAATCTGAAAATCTATAGGGTTTTTGTTTTCTATCATTTTCACACATTGCTTTTTATATTTTGGCACAAATACTTCCTACCAGTTCCTTTTGTACACTGACACTTTGAATTTCATTCCGGCATCTGAATCATAATTATCTACACTTTTGACCTTATTCTGCTTGGCAAAATGATTGTTTACCACACTTGGCACAAATCTTTCCAAACGCTGGACACATCCTCACCTTGTAATCAAACTCACAAAATCTACAATCTTGAACCTCAATCTGGTGTGTCTGTTTGCTGTGTATCTCTTTCTTGAAGTTTCTCTTGTCATTTCTTATACTCTTGATTTTGTCAGGTGCTGTGGTCATCTGCTTCTTCTGGTTTACTCTCATTTCATAATTTTTCACAAAATTCAGTGTTCTATCCAAAGTCAGGGATTCATCATCCATTTGTGGAAGATCCAATAATTTTTCTCCTGCCTTGTCATCATAAAGATTAAGGATGAACTGATCCCTAATGATTTTTTCTGCATCAAGATATGAGCATGATTTTGCCAGGATCCTTAGCTGTGTGATGAACTGGTCATGTGACTCACTGCACTCTTGTTTCTAATTCAAGACTTTGTATCTCTTCATTATCATGTTGGTCTTTGGCTTGTAATCCTCCTCAAAGTCCTTAAGTTCCCTTAAAGACTGGAACAGTGTTGGGAGAAATTATTTCATACATGAAATCTTATGAATACTGTAAATAGAATGGCACTATTAAACTCTCCATGTTGATTCACCCAACATCAAGCTATACGATACCAACATAGTTGCGTTAATTTTTTCCCTAAGATGAAAAAGTACCTGTACATAACTATGGGAGTATTAAGAAGACATATGATACTAAGAGTGCAAAGGTTATGCTTCTTAATATCTTTTAGCCTTATTGGAAGTAAGAGGGCCAGCCAATATATAATTTATTGCAAAATGTACTAATGTAAAAATTCTGCATTTATATAAATTTTGATAAAACACATTTTCACTATAAAACTGGTTTAAACCAATATCACTAGCAGAAATGGTAACTACAGTAACTTCATACACAGGAAAAGTAATGAAAAAGATCATACAAATAATTCTATTTTTCATGTTGAAATCAAAATTTTTGGAAAATGGCCCTGAAAAAAAATTTGCAGCCAAAGGGTTAAGGTTCCTTTTATATCTAGATTGTATAATGCCAAACCCAGACTATTAAATGATTTTAAAGGTTTAAGGATGGGTGGAAATGATGGGCTTCAGATAAGATAAAGTAAAAGAAATTTCTACTTGTGAATGGGCAAGTGATACTAGTAATGAAGGCCATGAAACTTAAACCAGGGCAGCTCACAAGAATCTTGAAAAATATTTTGAAGGATTAAATATGAAACCCATGTTGGAATGAACTGACCAAACACAAGCAAGGAATGATGAAAATGCACAGACTGTAAAAAACTAAAGGTAGGAATCCTGATATACAAGATATGTGGCCTTTCTTTGTCTGTTACTGGTACTACCTTACTATCACAAGAAACAGCGATCAAGAATGAAAAAAAAAAAAAATTAAATCATGAGAAGTCAAGAAATTAATAAAACAAGACTAAGAGAGTACACTGAGAATACTTGGCAGAATATTAGAGGAAAGGAAACTTGACTGATGATAGCAAAGATACTGACAAAATGTACAAATACTCAAAAGAAGGGGTCAAGGAGGACTAACTTGAGTAACCCTAAAAAGTCTAGTTAAGGGAAATTGCTGGGTATGAGGGACAGCAAAAATGGCTAAATGAAATGATAGAAATTCTTTCTCATACTATTAAAGTATGTGGTATTAAGGAGACATATATAGATAATGTCAGCAGGATCTATATAAACATAAGGAATGTCCTTATGCTTATATCTGGATGCAAACAAGAGCCATGAATCATTTGAAATGTACATTAGATCAAACTTTGGAGAATTTGTGTAAAAGATGTAGAAAGGTGAAGATCAGTGAGAATATTTGGACTTGATGATATTCATATTCAATTAAACCTTTTATTGTGGTAGTACTAATATCCACTGTACACTCTGTATGTGGGATATTCTCAAATGTTCAAAAATAAATGTTCCCATAAGCTTTAATAAAAAAATATCCCCATAATTTTTTGAATAACTAAAAACATAATTTTTCAAAATAAATTGTTAAACAACTCAACAAGGTGAAACACCCATTAACTTATGCTGCTTCACTGCTAGACACACAGGTACTCCCAGAGTAATTTCACTCATATGTTGTGAGAAGGCATATGATAGAGTTGATAGAGATGCTCTGTGGAAGGTATTAAGAATATATGGTGTGGGAGGCAAGTTGTTAGAAGCAGTGAAAAGTTTTTATCGAGGATGTAAGGCATGTGTACGTGTAGGAAGAGAGGAAAGTGATTGGTTCTCAGTGAATGTAGGTTTGCGGCAGGGGTGTGTGATGTCTCCATGGTTGTTTAATTTGTTTATGGATGGGGTTGTTAGGGAGGTAAATGCAAGAGTCCTGGAAAGAGGGGCAAGTATGAAGTCTGTTGGGGATGAGAGAGCTTGGGAAGTGAGTCAGTTGTTGTTCGCTGATGATACAGCACTGGTGGCTGATTCATGTGAGAAACTGCAGAAGCTGGTGACTGAGTTTGGTAAAGTGTGTGGAAGAAGAAAGTTAAGAGTAAATGGGAATAAGAGCAAGGTTATTAGGTACAGTAGGGGTGAGGGTCAAGTCAATTGGGAGGTGAGTTTGAATGGAGAAAAACTGGAGGAAGTGAAGTGTTTTAGATATCTGGGAGTGGATCTGTCAGCGGATGGAACCATGGAAGCGGAAGTGGATCATAGGGTGGGGGAGGGGGCGAAAATTTTGGGAGCCTTGAAAAATGTGTGGAAGTCGAGAACATTATCTCGGAAAGCAAAAATGGGTATGTTTGAAGGAATAGTGGTTCCAACAATGTTGTATGGTTGCGAGGCGTGGGCTATGGATAGAGTTGTGCGCAGGAGGATGGATGTGCTGGAAATGAGATGTTTGAGGACAATGTGTGGTGTGAGGTGGTTTGATCGAGTAAGTAACGTAAGGGTGAGAGAGATGTGTGGAAATAAAAAGAGCGTGGTTGAGAGAGCAGAAGAGGGTGTTTTGAAATGGTTTGGGCACATGGAGAGAATGAGTGAGGAAAGATTGACCAAGAGGATATATGTGTCGGAGGTGGAGGGAGCGAGGAGAAGAGGGAGACCAAATTGGAGGTGGAAAGATGGAGTGAAAAAGATTTTGTGTGATCGGGGCCTGAACATGCAGGAGGGTGAAAGGAGGGCAAGGAATAGAGTGAATTGGAGCCATGTGGTATACAGGGGTTGACGTGCTGTCAGTGGATTGAATCAGGGCATGTGAAGCGTCTGGGGTAAACCATGGAAAGCTGTGTAGGTATGTATATTTGCGTGTGTGGACGTGTGTATGTACATGTGTATGGGGGGGGGGGGGGGGGGGGGGTTGGGCCATTTCTTTCGTCTGTTTCCTTGCGCTACCTCGCAAACGCGGGAGACAGCGACAAAGTATAAAAAAAAAAAAAAAAAAAAAAATGTTGTGAGATGTATGGTATTTTTGGTTATCTAATTTCACAAACAAATATGATTACTCAGGGGTGTCATCACTAACATAAATTAACTTTTAAAATTGACATAACTTTACAAATAATCACAAAACGTTAGGGCACAGATTTCATTCCCGCCTCCTTGATATCTCTCAACATAATCACAAAACGTTAAGGCACAGGTTTCATTCCAGCCTCCTTGATATCTCTAAACAGACTGAATAGTGTATGAAAACAATTAAGCTGTAGCATTTAATAACACTGCATGGGCTGCTACTACAAGCAC